>NC_133122.1:39277975-39577975 GCF_033568475.1 Henckelia pumila
AGGCGCATTCAGTCCGTTGTAAAACCACTCGATCTGTTCCTAATCTGCAAAAGTTGTGGTTGAGGTACAACGTCTAAGTAGGTTCGATGTACCTTTCCCATGCCTCGTAGAGCTGTGCAGAAGTCCATCTGCCTGAAAGTGCTGATCTGCGATCCTTCAATCTGGTGGACTTGGCAGTTTGAAAATATTTAGCAAGAAATATTTTCTGCCATCCCCTCCCAAGTAGTGATGCTTCCAAGCGGCAGTGATTGCAACCAACTTCTGGCTTGATCCTGAGAGAAAACGGAAACAAGCGTTCTAATAATATCCTCAGGAACACCGTTAAATTTTACCGTAACAGTAATTTCTAAAAAGGTCCTGAGATGCAAGTGAGGATCAGCTGTGGCACTCCCATTAAATTGGTTCGATTGAACCATGTTGATCAAGGTCGGCTTTAGCTCAAATTTGTTGGCATTGATTGTTCCTCGAGCTATTCCAGAGTAGTGAGCCTGGATCGTCGGCCTGAAGTGATCTCTGATAGGCACCAGGGGAGCTTGATTCACATTCTCTTCAGCCATGTTATTAATTTCTTCTCTTCTCACTCTTCTCAAAGCACGTACAGTTCGTTCGATCTCCGGATCAAAAAGTAAAGAATTCGCACTTTGAGATCGTCGCATAAACTGCAATTAAAATTAAGAAGAATTTAATTAGTAACTTCAAAATAAAATAAAATAAAAAATCTAAATTAAAATCTAGACTAATTGGTAACAAGACTAAAAAATAATCAAAATTTACTCCCCGGCAACGGCGCCAAAAACTTGTTGTGAAAATTGCTCGCAAGCGTACAAGTGTCAAGTTTTAATATAGTGATTAAATCAGATATCGATCCCACAGGGAGTAAAATGAAAATATTTAGTGCTTGTAATTAAAATAGTCCAAACTTTATCTAAAAAATCAATAACTCAGAAATTTTTTGCATAAAAATTAGGGAAAATAAGTTTTTTGGTCCATTAACTTGTCCCATGTTTTGGTTTTGGTCCATTAACTTTTTCGATGTGGGTTTTAGTACACTAACTTTGCATTTTCAGTGTTTTTTGGTCCAACTGGCATACGTGTCAATTTTTTATTGGTCCAAAATGATTACGTGGACCAATCAGAAGCTGACACGTTGTAGTTGGACCAAAAAACTGAAAATGCAAAGTTAGTGTACCAAAACCCACATAAAAAAGATAATGGACCAAAACTCAAAGGGGGTAAAGTTACTGGACTAAAAAACTTATTTTTCCTAAAAATAAATAATCAAGATGATTTTATAGCACGCACACAACTTTCAGATAAATAATCAATCAGAAAAAAATGGTCTAGAGGTATAGATTTCACCTGATTTCAACAACAGTCAATCCTAATTAATTAATCTTCATGAATTTCAATTCAATTAATAGCCAAGAACACTTAAGTGTATTATTACCTCTCCCGAGTGCCGAATTAAAATATCAACTACAATTCAATTCCAATATCCCTATTAAGAATCTACTTGCAGTGATCAATTCAAAACTATGTTCTCTTTAAAAGCTCTGTTAAAGTTATACACTCTCCGGAGCGATATAAATAATTAACAGTGTATTTTCTATTGGTCCTATTCAAAATCTCCTCTTTCGAGTGCCTGATTTCAAATAAAATATTACAAATCAATTATTGATCAGATAATTGAAAAGACAATCAATTCTAGAGAAAAAACAATTAATCTAGAAGAAACTCAATCTAATAAAATCAAGAATTCATGAAAGTGTCTACACCAGGTTCCATCCGACCTCTAGACTCTAAAAATTTAGTTCATAATAAAATTTTGAATAAAATAATAATTCTTAAATCTAAACATATTCATAATTAAATAAAAGATAGAAAACAAATCTGTCGTCGACGCCGTGTCCGGACTATCAAACTCCGTACTTTGTTCTTCAGATTAAGCTCCAGAAATTCTTCTTCAAATCACGATCAAATCTCTGATGTAATTGTGTGTTGTGACGGCTCTCTCTTCTATCTGACAAAAATCCTTTTTATATGGTGCACAAAAGCACACTCAAAAGCCCATAAAAATGATTTCCCGATATAATAAAATTTCCAAATCACAGCGACGGGGCGGGCGCTCTAGTGAAGGCGCGGGTGCCCCTTTGTCTCGAAATCTCAATTCTCAAGTCTTCAGAAACTTAGCGCGATTGCTCTTGAAATCCCTCTTTAGCGCTATCTTTTAAAGCCCATTAAGAAAGCCCATTTTCTTCCTTCTCTTGATCTGATCGTTCCTTTCTTCTCTTCAATTTTATCTTCTTTTCTTTTTCCTTTCTTTTATTCTTCTTTTCTCCTTTTTCCTCTCATTTCCACATAAATTCAATAAATCACTGTAAACACAAAAACAACAAAATACCCACATAAATCTGCTCGAAACAAATATTTAACAATTAAAATCATATATAAATTAAGTGTATAAAATACACTTATCATATATATATATATAATCGGGTAACGGGTCGGGTATGGGTAGGATATTACTACATCCTCCTCCATACCCATATACGAGATCCCCATACCCATTTACCCATTTATTTAATCGGGTCCAAAACACGTCTCCATACCCTCCTCCATTCGGGTCGGATATCGGATTCCCCATCGGGTTCGGAGGAAATTGCCATCCCTAGCCTCACGCCTTTGTTGGTAAGAGAACATACGTAAAGACATGAATAGCCTAGCCGAAGTTTTAAATCGATCAAATTATGATAGATCCAGATTAATATTTGACCGGATATATTTTTTAATTGAATTGACCCGTAAAATGATCTCACACAAATTTTAGCATCAGTAGACACGGTTTTTGCCTAAAACTCTATCATTCAAAACGTGACATACACAACATGAAAATATTTAAGGTTTGGCCTCTTTCCCATGAGGATTTCATAGGATGTCATAGTAGTACTATTCCTCAAATAAACTCTATTTGAAATATGACATGCAGTATTCAAGGCTTCAGCCCAAAAACGTTTTGAAATATTTTTCGAACTCAACATTACTCTTGCCATTTCTTGTAAAGTCCTATTTTTTATTTCAGCAATTCCATTTTGTTGTGGAGTTTTAGGAGCAGAAAATTCATGAGAAATACCTTTATTATCACACAAACTAGCAAAAGAGAATTTTTGAACTCCTTACCATGGTCAGTACGAATTCTGATTACCTTCAGATTGTATAGGTTCGAAATCTTAATGAGCAGTTTCTTGAATGCATCAAATGTGTCTGATTTTTCTCTCAAAAAATTTACCCAAGTATATCGTGAGAAATCATCCACACAAACAAAAGAATATTTCTTACCACCAAAGCTTTCAACATCCATTGGACCCATAAAATCCATATGTATAAGCTCAAGGCAGCGTGTTGTCACAGATGTTGGCAACACCTCGTGTGACACCCTAGTCTGCTTCCCTTTCTGACATGCTTCACACACAAATGGAATACCAGATTTTAAGTTAGGCATACCTCTGACAGCATCTAACTTACTCAAGTTCTTTAATGTCTTGAAATTTGCATGGCCCAATTTTTGATGTCATAAATCAAACTCATTCACTTTTGTACGTCTATAAGCCATCTCTTCTCCAAGTTGATAGCAATTATCCGATGACCTTGTACCTGTCATGACACACAAATTTGAATCATCAAAAACTTTGCATAATTTTTTTATCAAATTGAACATGCAAATTATCATCACAGAGTTGTCTTATGCTTATTAGATTTGCGGTTAATCCTTCAACATGAAGCACATTGCGAAGCTTAGGCAAACCAGCAACATTCAGAGTTCCCTTTCCAACAATGTTTCCCTTTGAACCTCCACCATAGGTTACTTTTCCACTTTTATGTTCAACATAGTCAGTGAGAAACTTCTTGGAACCGGTCATGTGACGTGAGCTCCCGCTATCAAAGTACCAAGAACCTGAAACATTAGTCCTCAAAGAAGTATAAATCATATGACATTGAATATCAGCTTTTGGTACCCAAACCTTCCTTACATGAGATGTGTTTCTGGAGATGTTGTGGGGAGGTGTTGGCAACACCTTCGATGCAGATCTACACCTGTAGTCTTCTTGCAGCTTAAAATAGTACGGTTTGATGTGACCAGGTCTATGACAGTAGTGACAAATGTACTTACGTTTCCTTCTTAGACATTGAAGGAGCAGCAGGCTGTGGCTTTGGTTTTGGAGGGACAATTGGTGAGGCCTTTTTATATGAGCTTTCAGTACTGCAAATTTCCTTGACAAACACAGGGCCTTTCGAACTTTCACCAACCTCAAATATGATGTTTTCAAAACCTAAACCAGCCGTACCATCTCTTCCCATCATAAGTAGAGAATCAAGTTTGGAAGTACTTGAATTAAACTTGGCCAAAGTAGCATTTGCTTTTCCGAGTTCTTCCTTCACTTGACTTAATTCCATGTCTTTCTTACTCAGCATGATTTCCAGTCTTGACACATCAGCCTTTAGATCAGAATTTTCCTTTGAAAGAATAGTATTCATCTTATTCCTTTCAACCCAATCATTATGTAACTCTTCAAACATCATCCAAGCTTCTTCCATGGACATTCGTCTCATCACCTGAATCATTATCACACATATTATCAGTAATTGAAGAATTAAAACAAACTGACCTCTGAGAGATGTTGCGGCCCAGGTGTGGCAACACCTGCGGCAACACCTAAAGGATTTGACTTGAAACTTTTTCTTGCTCTTTAGTAGGGCAGATAAGGCAGTATGGATTTCTTCATCCTCTTGTTCTTCTTCTTCAGACTCTTCATCACTCAAAGACGTGTTCATCCCTTTCCTAAGCGTGTTTAGCACACTCATTTTCATAGTGTCCAAAGCCTTGACAAGCATGACATTGAACAGTGTCTAACTTCTTTGAGACAAACTTCTTCTTCCCTTCCAACATCAGTCGAGGCTTAGGAGTATCAACAGGTTTCCTTGGTGATTGTTCTGATCCAGTAATTCTCAAAGGCTTGTTAGAGAACATTGGAGCCTTGAGTTTTTGATCTGTTTTCCTTGACTCTTTCATCCTTCTTCAGATAATTATTGAATTTCTTAGTCATGAGAGAGATTGAATCATTCTCTAAATCTGACTGATGAACTTCTTGATGAAATTGAACATATTCTTCGTATGAGGGATTTGAAGCTTGAAGTGCTATTGATTTCCCTTTATCATTCTCTTGTGCTGTAGAGTTCATCTCAAATACTTGAAAGATACTTATCAATTCAGTCATCTTCATCTTTGAGGTGTCCTTAATCTCCTCAAGTGCCCAAATCTTCCCATTGAATCTCTTTGGCAGAGACCGGAGAACTTTGTTCATCATAATTTCACTAGCAATCGGTCCTCCGAGAGCATGTGCCTTTGTAGCTATCTTCCTAAGTTTCTTGTCATAATCAGCAATAGTCTCATTCTCATCCATCCTGATATTCTTGAATTTTGCGTTTAACAATTTCAATCTTGTTCTTCTCACGCTATCAGTTCCTTCACAGTGTTCTTGAAGAGCATCTCATGCATCCTTAGCAACAGTGCAGTCAGATATGATTCCAAACATCCTCATATCCACAGTTGCAAAAATTGCATTGTGTGCTTTAGCATTGTGGCTTGAACTTTGTGTTTCCTCGGCAGTCCAAGTTTCTTATGGCTTGAAAATGTATTCACCATCTTCATCTAGCGTCTTTGGAGGAGTCCAACCTGTCAGAATACTTTTTCAAGCACGAACATCCATAGTTTTTATATTATATCGCATCCTAGTCTTCCCATAGTGCATAATTCGTGCCATCAAGGACCGGAGGTTTCAAAAACGAGTTCGCAACAGACGATGAGTCCATCTTATTCCCTGTAGTAAAATAAACAAACCAAGATCAGTTCTTACTGTATCAAGAATATGGCTCTGATGCCACTTGTAAGGGAAAAAAGGGTTGCACATAAATAGTTTGAGGTGTTATCACAAGGTATTGCCAACACCTACAATAACAGCTTCAGTAATTTGCAGCGGAATAAAACTTAAGCGTGAATAAAATAACTAAGCAACCAAATAAATAGGCTCAAATAAATTAAGCAAGAGTATAAAATACTCTTGCAGCGCCTCAGGGCAAAACTTCACTAGAAAATCATTCAAAGAGTTTTACAAACTCTAAAACTAGTGATTATTGTAAAATTCAATTTCTCAAAACAAGTGAGAAAATAAAAAGTAAAAGTTCTCCTAAAAATTCTATGAAAGATAGAATAGTAAAAATGAGATAAGGAGAAAAATGTTTAAAGCCAAAATCATACGAGCAGCACACTTCTTGATCACCGATCTTCGAGTGTTCTTCAAGGCTTCAAGTAACAAAGACCAATGCAAGCTTCAGTAGTTCTACAGCTCTTTCTCAACGTATATGAAGTTTTTTTTAATAAACTCACACGGTCTCTCTATTTTTCTATCTTCTTATGTATCGGTCGATCTCTCCAATATATAGCCTAGAATCCTTCCTAGTAGTTATTTTCTTGTAGACATAGGACTCTAGATCTTGTTTCTTTTTGATCAAGTCAAATCTACATAATAAAAGAATTAAATCATTAGAGATAAGATAATAAATATTATAATAAACTTAATCATATCTCAAATCAAGTTAATCAAAAAAATAAATAACTTATTTAAAAGATACTTCATGTTCAAGAAATGCAAAAAAATATTAAATAAAATCTTTTAAGGAATAAATATTCCTTTCAAAAGGTTAATGTTTGATAAATATTTTATAATTGGATATATCTTATGGATTGAAAAAATTTAAAAGGAATCAAAATGTTTGTCCAGTCGCATGAGGGCGCCGTGACAATTGCTCATATAATGGGATACATGTGCTAATTTTATAAAAGATCAGGGTTAAAGATGCATATTTAAATTTCATAGGATAAAAGCATGTATTTTCAATATTTTATAGGGATATTTGATGCAAATAACTCATTTATATATATAAAAAAACATTTGTAATTATTTTTATTTTTCTAAATAATAAAAATTTCAACTTAAATAAATATGTGTTGGTTTAGTTTTCCAAAAATAAAGGAAGATATATGACGATCCAAACCATATACAAATTTTTTCTTTAGAAAAAAAAAAAGATTACAAAAAAAAGTTGTTCAGTTCACCGCCATTTTCAAAATAAAAAAAAAATTTCAATGAAACGATTTCACCGAATAATTTTGTGAGACAGTTATTTGACCTTCAACTTATGAAAAAATATTATTTTTATGTTAAAAATATTAATTTTTATTGTAGCTCATAAACGTGAATGAGATCTTATCACAAGATATCTATTATTTGAAAATTAATAAGTTTCTTTATAGGATTGAAATTGCTTCGACTCGATCGAGATTCTACAGGAGGGGGCTTTAATCTAATCTGGTATGAGATATTTGTTCAAAGTTTTTACGACTGAAAAAAATCCCATCTTTCTGTGAGAAGAGGCAATTCGTGATGCGTTGTTTTTGTTTGCTTTATTTTGAAAAAAAAAACAGATTGATTGAATCTGAGTGAATCAATAAAATGGCTGTGGACAAGCTATTCCTTGGATCACATCTTCAGATACTGTTTCAGAAATTGAGCGATGGTGCTGCCATGGACTTAGCCCGCCGCCTGAGAGTCGATTGCGATTTCAAGGAGATGCGGAAGTCCCTTTTGCTTGTCATTCCCGTGCTTGAGGATGCTAAACCCGTAAAAGTATGGTTAGAGGAGCTAAGAGATTTGGCTTATGACTTGGAGGATGTAGTGGATGAAATCACCACCCTAGCTTTTATTCAAGATGCGAAGAAGGGGATCCAGCATACTAAGAATACTATGTTGCGGAAACTGATTCCTACTTGCAGCAATTTCACGCCCAGGGCACTTGTTTCGAATTGTAGGTTGGTGTCCGCCATAAAAGACATCAGAAAAAAACTGAATAACATCTCTAAACAATGGAGTGATCGAAACTTGGGTGGGTTGTCCAGTCTATCAGGAGTAATGAGGTCAAAAAGCACTTATCCATTTTTGGAATCTGATATTGTTTATGGGAGAGATGAAGATAAGAAAGCCATAAAAGAAATGTTACTCAGGGTTGAGTCGAGTACTAAGAATTTCACTGTCATTCCAATTGTTGGAATGGGCGGTATTGGGAAAACCACTCTTGCCCAGCTGCTTTATAATGATGAAGACGTGAAGGGAAACTTTGGTGTGAGGGTTTGGGTTCATGTCTCCCAGGAGTTTGATGTGTTGACCATCACCAAAAAGATTCACCAGTCCGTGACTAAAATGAGTGGTACTGGGGACATGGATCTAGCCATGCTTCATGAAGATCTGGAGGATAAGTTTGTGAATATTAAGTTTTTTATTGTTTTAGATGATGTTTGGAACGAGAACTATGAGGAGTGGCATACTCTATGCAGCCCTTTGAAGTTTGGGCTGCCCGGAAGCAAAATCATTGTTACAGCTCGCAATCATGTTGTCGCATCAGTGGTAGACTCTGCTCAATCTGCCTACCACATGAAGTTGATAACCGATGAAGATTGCCAATGCCTACTGGCTCGACGTGCTCAGATATCATTCCATGAGAATTCCCATTTACAAGAAGTTGGTCAAGGATTAGCGAAGATGTGTAAAGGCTTACCTTTGGCCGCTAAGGTACTGTAGAATGAATTCCATCAAATCAGCTGTCGATAATCTTCAAATTATTGATTGGTAGTCAATCAATCCATCTTGTATCTATCTATTTTAAATTCTTAGCACTATCTTAGGCAGTACTTTCAATCCTTTGTTATATCACATGCATAGTCAATCATAGAAGATAATGATTAGGAGTTTTTTTTTTTTTTTATATGATTCTTTGTATATTTTTTGTGATCAATCATCTCTTGTATAGTTATATTACTACCCAAAATGCAATCAATGTGACTTAAGGCATTACATTCTTACAGGTACTTGGCGGAGTTTTACGCTCTAAGAATAGTGAAAGCGAATGGAGAGATGTTCTAAGCAGCAAGATATGGAGTTTATCGAAAGAAAATAACATCCTTCCCGTTTTAAGATTGAGTTATCACCATCTTCCTTCACATTTGAGGCATCCATTTGCATATTGCTCGGTTTTTCCAAAGGATTATGAATTTGATCAAAATGAGCTTGTAGATTTATGGATGGGAGAAGGTTTTCTTGATGTTCCAAATGAACTAAAAAGCAAGAAAGACTTGGGTCATGAGTACTTCAACGAGCTCCTATCAAGATCCTTTTTCCAAAGAAAAAGTGGCAGAGATTCAAAATTTGTAATGCATGATCTTATAAGTGAATTAGCTCATTTTGTTTCGGGAGGAGTGTGCTACTGTTCGGATGAGAAATTGGACACTGATCAGGATTACCAATTACCCAAGAAGATTCGTCATGCTTCTTTCCTTAGTCATGAATGTGAACTTTTCCTTAAATTGGAGGGCTTCGGACAAATTAAAGGTTTGAGAACGTTCTTGCCAATGCCAGTACAAAATTCACTCTCTTCACCTCCCTTCCACTTATCTGACAGGATTTTGGTCGAACTGATACCAAGATTGCACAGCTTGAGAACTTTATCTTTAAGCGGCTATTCCATCACCGAGCTGCCGAGTTCCGTTTGCGACTTGATACTTTTAAGGTACCTTAACCTATCCGGGACACTAATTAGTACGTTGCCACCTTCTGTAAGTCGTCTCTTGTCTTTGGAATTTTTGTCTCTAAGTGATTGTCGTTTCATCCACAAGCTGCCATCGACCTTAGGGGATCTATCTAACTTATGCCATCTTGATATCTCTAATACTGATCAACTGAAAGATTTGCCTGTCGAAATAAGTAGACTGATACGCCTCCAGATATTGCCTAAAATCGTTTTGGGTGGAGTTGGTAACTTGGGACTCAAGGAATTGAGGTGGCTGAAGCATTTAAGAGGTACTTTTGCCATTTTTGAGTTGCAAAACGTTGCAAATCTTGAGGATGCAGGGGAGGCTAGTCTTTGGCGCAAGAGCGAAATTGAAGATTTGCAATTGTCATGGGGAAGTAGTGAAGCTGTTAATTCCCAAGGTATAAGCCACGAAGATGTCATAGACCGGCTACAGCCTCATCATAATTTAAGAAAACTCAAGATTGAGTCGTACAAAGGTGTTAACTTCCCGGATTGGATTGGGGATCCATTGTATGAAAAATTGTCGAGTTTGTCTCTTAGCAACTGTACTGAGTGCACATCTTTACCACCTTTAGGATTGCTGCCAGAGCTCAAACACCTGCATATTGGAGGCATGCCAAGAATCAAATGCATTGGAATCGAGTTTTATGGGAGGGGAACCCATGTACCATTTCAAAGGCTCGAAACTCTGAGATTTGAGCATATGTCAGAATTGGAGAAATGGTCTGGTAGATCTGAGGAGAGCCTGATACACTTGCCACTTCTTCATCGGCTTACAATGTTCAAATGCGACAAGTTAAATGATGTTGCTCCGATGAGCTTACCTTTTCTGTCAGAGTTAGATACTGAGGGATGCAAAATTGTTTTGTTAAAAGACCAAGGGAAAATATTGGCCCAAGATTGCTGGAAATAACGAAAAATTAAGTTTCGACCGCTCAGGATACCAAGTCAGGTATTATCCGCATTTGCAACCAATTTCATAAACTTTAGCACCAAGAAATTACCAAACTCTAATCCTCCAATTAGTATTTTTATTTTTATACGTGCAGTTATAGATCATGGTCACATAATGCTTCGAAGGAAGAGCAGAAGTCTATGTTTTCTTTTTAATTATTGCAAACATAACATTTTGGATATGTTAGTTTACATCGTATTTCTGGATTGTTGTTTGTGTTTATTCACATCTTTTTAAGCAATATAATAATATGCAAGTAATGGTATCCCAATATTTTTTTTTATTTTTATCTTTTTTCGTTTTGCTTAAGCGTAGAAATCTCCTTCAGACTTTAGTTTTTCATCTTATAAATATAAATAATACTTTTCTATTCTAGAACTCATTTTTCATTATTATTATATTAAATTTTTTAAATTCACATATTCAATCGCTACGCCTAATATATACAATATTATGTTCACCTTATAAAATATTGATGTTAGGTCTTGAGTCCACATTGTAATCATCATCTTTCGTGAAATAGTCTTACGCATCTTTATCCGTAATACATGTAAATCATATCCATATTTGTAATAAAAATAATATTTTTAGTATAAAAAAAATAAATTTTATGCAAGGATCGGATCAGATAACAGTATCACAAAATTAAACTGTGAAACGATCTCACACGAGTTTTATGTATATATTTATTAGAAAGAGTGCATTATTTACACTTTGTTAAGATCGAAATGTGTTTGTAGAGTGGGTGAATACACACCTTAAAATATTTTCAAAACTTGTCTTACAATTAAGCTGAGTTACCAACTCGATTGTCAATATTTTACTTAACAAAATTTGCTTGAGGGAACTGATCTCGTCAAGCGAAAAATTTCTCATTTATTAAACTGAACTAGATTGCATAGACAGACTAAAAGTAAATGAAGCAGAATAAAAGTAAAGACCACAAGAGTTTTTTTTATGTAAGTTTGAAACTAAAACTTCCACGTCTCTTCTTCTTTTGTTTTCATAAGGATTTTCATTAGAAGAATTTGATTTATACAACGTCTTGCACAAACTCAATCCAATCAACCCTTGAAAGGAACTACTATAATACTTTCTCAAACAAGACCACTTTCTGATAGTGTTACAATGTAAATTTTTATGACTTAAAACAGATAAACTTCGATGCATGAACATGTCACATAAACTTACTATTCTAACAAGAGATTCCTTATCATTTTAGTATTTGCTTAAGTTTGATTAAACATAGATCAAATGAGTTCTTGGTTTTGTTTAACATATCAACTTGATCTGTTTGATCTGGTTGAGGAATATACGGAACTTATGATTTGTTTTTATCAGTTTATTCCTTTTTGGTGATGTTAAAACCAAGTAAATATATAAGTGAATACGCATTCATCTGGAAAAAAAAAAATTGTTATAGATAATCTGATCTGCTCAATATAGACAAATAAGAAAGAAAATTGTTCTGATCAACTTTAACTCCTATATGAATGATAAGATGTATTGCTTAGTCCTCTGCCACTATTGTGCTGGCTACCCAAATGTCCTTTTCACTTCTTCCTTGTCTGGTTGATCTTCTTGGAGTTGAGGAAGTCCTTCTGGTCGAAGTAGACAGTCCATGATTTTTGTAAATTGTGTGCCAAAGGTGGACTGCATAGACTAAAATTAATTGGTGATTTCACTTGTACCTAGGGATGGCAACGGGGCGGGTTTGGGGCGGGTTTGGCTAGACCCGGGACCCGCCCCACCTTCCTTTGGACCCGCCCCGCCTCGCCCCGCGAATCCGGCGGGTTCGTTCCGGGTTAGATCCGTTGGACCCGTCATAAATTAAATAATTTTAAATTTATTAAAATAAAAAAATAAAAAGTTTAAAAATTAACAAATATCATTAAATTTAATTTCAAATATAGATTTATAATATTTAAGACAAAAACGAAATTATTCTCACAAGTTTAAATTTATTAACTTGTAATTAATTAATATTTATTAGCTAAAAAACATTATAATGATTTATTTTTATACTAAACATATCATAATAAAATAAATTCATTTCAATCCAATAATATTACACATTTAAATTATGGATAAAATATTAATTATTTAGTATAATAATATAATTATATATTATTAATATTACATATATATATATATTATATTTATATATATACATAAATATTTTAAATTTTTATATATATAATACTTTGGCGGGGCGGGTCCGGCCAAACCCGAAACCCACCCCGGACCCGCTTGTGGACCCGCCCCATCGGCTAAACACGCCCCATTGCCATCCCTACTTGTACCCTGTCTATCCTGTGTAGCGATCTAACCCGAATCCATAATAATCAGAGATTAAAGCTAAATTAAGCATGCAATAAACACTAATCACTCATTTTAAGTACGATCGATAGTTCCAAACTAGAGATCGCAATCTTCCATCGTTGTCTTTATATAGGGAATCGAGGGCTTCATTTTCTTCACCCATTCCTACAGGGCTTCCAGGCGTAGTATTCAAGGGCCAGGTGGACGGTGGTGATGAAGCACTACCGAGATCATAGCGGAGTTGTGCCTAGGGGTGAGCAAAAGTTCGGTAAAACCGAATTAACTGACCGAACTGAGTTAATTCGAAAATTCTGTTCGGTTATTTCATAAATTTGGTTTTAATTATAAAAAAAATCGGTCATTTAGATTATTTCGGTTTCGGTTTGCAAAATTTTAATATCGGTTAACCGAATTAACCGATATTTATATAATAATATTATTTTTATATATTTTAATATTTTTAATAAATGATTTAAATTTCTTAGTGAAATCTTTACAAAATTGATCGAATTTCATGGGATTTGAGCTTATAAAAACAATAAAAAAATTAAAATAATAAATATATATACTTTACTCATAAATATTTAAAATCGTAAATGAAATTCCAAAGACATGATAGCTCTCTCAACAAATAATTGAAATTACAAAACATTTTCATTCCAAATGAACAAAAGACATGTTCTAGCATAGTGGTCCGAAATCTCCAAAAGTTGTCCCCACATCATCAAGGTTTCCAAGCATCCTATAGAAAATACATTCGATTTACGACAATTAATTATTAATCCACGTAATAAAAGTATCCATGTAATCTAAATATATACAAGACAAACCTGCAGAAAAAGTTATATGCAATCCATGTTCCTTAATGATCAGTTTGTGAGTATAATATCAATGAATTTATCCATGTAGACTTACAATAACATTTTTAACTTATAGTGTGCATTAGAGAGCTGGCTGATTGAGTTGGATATAATACTTGAAATGACCAAGGCGTGGGAGTAGGAGACATTTCTTGAGTTCCAATCTGATTGACATGAAATAAAATGTTGCTTTTTTCTCCAATCGAAGGTTGAACTCTTGCAAGTTGGGAATTTTTTACCACACGTCATATTTTTCACCCTCCTTTCTACAAATATAAAAGCATATTTTTTCAAACAACATGAAGGTTAAAGTGTTAACTTTAAAAATAATTTGAAATCAAATAATCCACAACATAATAAAATATAAAATTGAGATAAAGTGTTACATTTTCTTTTCTTCCCCCTTGAATCCCAATGACTTGTCATAGAAGAATTTTTAACTCTCTTTAATTTAACAAAAGAAGGATCACGCACAACTATTCGATCCATGTCATGACCATCTTCAGCAACAACAACCTTGTCATTTAAGTCCAAATTCTCAAGCATTTCATTTACCTCTGTAGAAAGTCCTTGAGACTTCTTCTTTTCAATTTTTTCACATCACCATCAACCACACTTTTGGTTACAAGATCGTAACAAAGCCTCGTCATTTGATTCTTGTACACAACATCAGGATCTTGCTTGTATTCCACATCAAAATTTTCACTATATTGTATCCTATTTCTTATCACTTTTTTTCATTACATTATTATGTATTTTTCTGGTATCTTATGCACATTCATAAATTTTAAAACAAAAAGTATGTGCCTACAAAAGACTCACTCCATTACAAAATAATGACAAATGCATTCAATCTCATTATTTTTCACATCAAACTTAACATTTCGAATTCGTTCTGATTTCCCAAGAGATATTAAATCAAACTTCAACGGATTGCCAGATAATGAAGGCAAAGAATCAAACTCAATGTTCAAGGAATTCACCAACTCCTTTTCAAATATTTTTTAAATTTCAAGTGTGTGAACAAATGCAGCGTGTTGCAAAAATGGCTGATTTTTCACCACAATCGAAGGCATTTTATGTCGGCATCTATAGTCTTCTTCATTTTCATTCGTCCACCACCGTTTCTGAATTGTTTCAAACTTTCTCACAAACTCAAATAATGTAAAAATTTTCTTTCTTCCATCTTTCAAAACAAAATTCGTAGACTCACTTCTAGAAATAGCTTTAATTTGTGCATTCCCTTGAGCAATGAATGGTCTTGAAGACCAAACTCATTAATCATTTTTGCCCACACTATATTAAATTCTTCTTCAGAATCACAAAATTGCATAGATTTTGTAAACATGCCTTTAAAAGCAAGATTGACATTCAGACTACCTAAATATGATGGAGCATTTTCTGAAATGTTTCATTGGCAAAGCCGATGTTGTGAACAGGGAAATACTAATTCAATAGCATTCATCATTGCTTGACATTAATCAGTAAAAATCGTTTCTAGTTGTTTTCCTCCCACAGATTCAAGAAATGTTTTGAATAACCATTGAAACGAAGTCTCTATCTCATCAGAGATAAAAGCTAACCCAAACATCACATTATCTCTATGATGATTTATGCCAACAAATGGAGCACATATCAAATAATATTTATTAGCCCGATAAGTCGTATCAAAAGAAATAACGTCACCAAAGTACTCATAATCAACTCTAGCTCGACCATATCAGTAGAAAAAATTAGACAAACGACCATTTTCATCCATTTGAATATCCCAGTAAAATAAATCTTCATCATTTAATTTGGTTTTGAAATAATGCATCAACTCGAAAGCATCACCATTTTCAACTCTTGAATGTCCCTTTGTGATACAATTCAAATTTTTATAAGCATTTTTTCGAATAAAACCTATATTTTCCACACCATGTGATTCTTTTTCCATATATGACAGCACATTAGAAGGTTTTATCCCAGCCTCTAACATTGATTATCTTAAAGTTTTACCTTAAGCATATAAAACTTTACGAGCTGATCTTAGCAAATATCTTTGACTTTCATCAACCATTTCATGATTATGTTCAATTTCAAAAATCGCCACTCTCCAAATTTCATTTTTTTCCTTTGAATTCTTAATCTCGCCTGACATTTAGTTCTTGTTTTTAATTTCTGATACAACGGTTTATTATTATTTGCACTCTGCTTTCCATCCTTTACTTAGCTCCCTGAGATGAGCACTCAAAATTTATATAAAAAATCTTTAGAACCACTAAAATATGCTTCTATTCCTCTTCGAGCACTAAAACTTTTATTGTGTGCATACTCACAATATAATAGATATACATCATCAATATTTTTAATGGTTTGACCAACTGCTAACCTTTGTTCAAATTCTTCAATCGTGGACATATAACACTATTTCTGATCAACATTCGGCACATCACATTCTTCTCGATTGTGCACCATCGAATCTAAAACCAACCGTCAAGATAAAACTTACAAATGTTAGCATTTCAGATATATTAAAATCAAATAAATTAAAATAAATATAAATTTTCCAACACTCAAAAAATATAAATTTTTCATATTAATTATGATCATTACATAGTTGAAAATAATCTTTATATAATATAACACATGTATGGAAGAAATGACATATAATAAACAAATTGAATGGTGTATTAAATATATAAAGTATCGTCACTTTTAAAAACTAAATGAAATTCCCTTCTTGATTTTCATTCCAGAGCACCCAGTTGATCATGTCAAAATATGGCTCGGGCTATGCTACACCGGGTGATCTTCACCCGGTGCAGCATCTGCCCTTTATGCCCGGGTGCCCAATCAAGGGCAGATGCTGCACCGGGTGAAGATCACCCGGTGCATCATAGCATCTCCCTCAAAATATATAGATAGTGTTCACACTCAAACTATAATTTTTTTAAATCAAATCTATTAAATCTAAAATTTTGATTCTAAAAAGAAGTTAAAACGGCATGAAAAAAATTATACCGGGAGGAAAAAGTTGCAGAAGAAGTTTTTGTGAAAGTGGTAATGGTAGTGGCGCGAATCCGAATAGTAGTGTTAGAGTAATTTTATATTTTATTATTGTTACCTTTTTAATTTATGGTAATTATTGATATATTTTAAGAAAAAAATATTGGAGGAAAAAGGTACTAGTGGCGGGAATTAGCTAACCATAGTTCTTTAACCACAATAAAATTGAGGATTAAAAAAATGACACGTGTCAATTATTTAGCAACAGAGAGTAAATCTCCCGGAGTAGGATAGAATTGGCCCAAATTTTGCATGAGTTTTTTTAATTGTTTTTAAACAGTTTAATTGTGAATACATGGTCAGTTTTGCTTTCTTTTGCGTACTTTTTCATGAACAAAAACAAAAACAGGAATAGATACACTCTTTTTACACTACTGTTGTAGTGACCCAACCCGGAATAACTAATTACTTAGAGTTAAGCATGCAATTAAATCTTATCAGCGGAAATAAAAATAATTCAATTAAACAGTTAAATTCAAATACAACCATACACCGGCAGAACAACAGAGCCAATATAATATTATACAACCCCAACGAATAAATAGTACTAAAGAGTTCTCCCTAAACACCTGCCAGGAAGACTCGACACGCGACCACTGCAGCTCAACGACCACTGCCTTCGGGTCCGTCCAACCTCAGTCCTGCCCCATAGAATAGGGTGTCCAATACAAAAACACTTGGACGTGAGCCTGACCCTCAGTATGAAAGTACGAGTATATACATGCTATGGATGCAAATACAAATGCATATGAATGGGTACCAGAAACCTATCAAGATAGAATAATGCTCAGTCACTGGCGCCATGGTATGTAGAAAGCTGAGACGTCGCACCAGGAGGTGGCTCCCATACCAATCAAACATGAGACGGGAACCTAATCCAAAAACTGTGGATCCACCGTCCACTACAATAACTGGGACTGAGCGACACCATACTATTAGCTATGCACATCAAGGCACAAGGCTCAATATGATCATGCATGCAACAATATATCAATGGCACATAATCATATAAATGCAGTCATAGAACATGTATACTCTACCAGGGTATCTCGGATAATACGTACATACCTCTAAGAAGGCAACCCTTGAGCACCCTAGCAATCTAGCAGTCCAGGCCTATAAGCAATAATAACTATATCACTTAAAATATCCTAAAAGACTTAACTAAGTTATTGCATACTCCTAAATATTTTTAGGAATCAAAAGCTATACATGCATTCGTCGTCAGCCCTTTGTTGTCGATAGCCTCACAACTAGGCCACAGCTCCGCTACGACGTCTGGATTGCATTGCCGCTGCCGGATTCCCAATCGGACGCCTAGAACTCCCTAGATCTAAGCTAGAAGGCTGAGGAAAAGAGAGAAGAGAGAGGGACTCGGTGCGCTTGAAAATGAAGCTCGCCCCTCTATTTATAAACGGAGTTCGGAGCCTCCGATCCCGAGTTCGGATCCTCTGATCTCGTTCGGACCGTCCAAAGTCCCCTCAATGACATCACCAATGACGAATTACTCTCGGACAGCTGGCCATGCAAGTTCGGAGCCTCCGATCCGAGGTTCGGATCCTCCGATCTCAGGTTTGGAGCCTCCGATCCCTCATAACCCTCGGAACCTTCCCGGCCATTTTGAGTATCCCGAATCCATTTTTAAACTCCTTAGACTTGTTAGGAAATCCCTAAATCGCATGTAAGCCAGTTAATCATTATTTACGCACTTGATTAACTTATATTGGAGACGGGTTACTACAACCGTAGGTTCTCTCATACCGACGTGTAGGTTTTTTCCACCAAGCAGTTTAATTGGCTGATTGGGTGGGGTGAGGAAACTCATGAGTATGGATCCAGATGAGGTAACCAGATTGGTTACAGAAATGAAATTATCTAATTCGGGAGAAGTGGCTATGTAAGGCCCAGGATTATTTAATTTAATCCATGATTATTTAATTTAATCCGAGTATATTTAATTAGGGAATATTTAGAGTTTTGACTTAAATTCTAATATTTTTAAATTATTTAGGATTGAAATTAAATTAAAATAAGGGCCGAGGACTGAATTGCAATTTTTGAAGAATTGAGGGACGAAACTGCAATTATGCTTGAAGTTATCAGATGTTATTTGATTAATCAGCATGTATACATGTATCTCATATGTATATTCAGAAAATTAGAACAGAGCAAAGCCGAGAGCCCATCTTTTTCATTTGCTTTGATCTTTAAATCCTCATAACTTTTGATTCGATCGTCCGAATTCGATTCTGAAAAGTGTTTTGGAATCCTTGTGACGAGGGCTTTGATCTAGTGTAAGTTTTTATATCTTTCGGCATGTTTTGAAGTTCGAAAGTTGGAAGGTATCAGATATTGATGATAGGTATATGTTCTTTGACGTTTATGTATTCCAATATCGAAACCGGCTTGAAGAATTCATGTTGCTTACACGTAATCCTGATTGTCAGCTTGTGTTCGATGGTTATAGCTGTTGTTATCTTTCTATTCGAGTTGTTATGGCTGATATGATATACGTATGAATTGTATTCGAAGTCGGAAATGGTTTCGATATTTCGTCGGTTACCGATTTTCAATCGCTACACCGTCGATTTGTGTTTTACGATCGTTTTGATAGCCGATGATTGAGTTGAGATGTTAAGTGATATGTTATTGATGTTGTAGCAATGTTATTTTCAGTTTCAGAGTTATTCGGAGACTATTGACTCAAGAACCTCAACTTCAAGTTGAAGGAAGAAGTGACGAAGGTTTGAAGTGGTTTTGATTGACGATTCTTGATGATTTTGGATTGATTCTGAAATGGTAGACTTGAACGAAGTTTGATATGTGTCTTTTGATATTGTGTTTCAGATTTGAAGCATTTCGAACCAAGATATACGAAGGTATAATGACGACATCGCGAGTCAGGGAGTTTGAAACTCAAGATCGATTATTCTTGAGTTGTCCCGCAAAAACCACATACTTGTTTATGTTTCGATTTGATTTTGATGTTGTCGATCCATCTCAGGTAGTGGATCTTTGATTTTAAGTCGATATGATTATGATACGATGATGATATGAATTGATTCTATGCCAAGATCTGAGGCGATCTTATTTTCTAGTCTGAGACGACTACGATAGATGGTGAAACGACCCTAACTCTATAATTAATAAATAAATATGCGGAAATTTTTTTTTATATATATATATACTTACTAAATAAAATATGCACATATATGCCCATACATACATGCATAGAATAAAAAGATTTAAAATAAATAAATAAATAACTTAAATAAATGACTAAAATAAATAACTTAAATAAAAATTGCATTCTTTAAATAAAATAAATATCTAAGTCAAACATTTAATTAAAAATATTGCATAAGTAAAATGATTAAAGTTTGCATGCATTGGAAATATTCAAATGAAATATTCAAAACCACAACCACTGAAAAAAATAATTTAAAATGTGTAACGTGCTGACATAATCAAAACATGCAACGTGACTCAGACATCTATCACGGTCACGGGGTCACTGCATGTCCGCTCATATGTCCTCGCCGCCGGTAGGAGCTACATCCTCCTCTACATACTCACCTGCACCATATAAGTGTAGTGAGCCTAGAGGCCCAACATGCTAACATAACAAGGGTTTAAAAATAATTTAAAACAATTAAATACTAATACATAACATATACATGAATGAACATGCTTAAAAATATCATAACATAGCATAACTTAAATTAACTTAAATAACATAATGCATAAATATTGTTGAGCAGTTAAATTTTCTAACATCGCATTGTTGTATCCGTAGTGTAACCTTAAATCATACATTAAATACTGATCAGCGTGGAAATCAACGTACGTGGCGGTGACGAATCACCTCTTAAATTGGCAGTAAACTGCCCTTCAATAGTTCACATATGGGGACGAATCCCCCTCAAATTGTCACACTACTTCAACTTCCAACATAAAAATATTTTTATTATTGCTCAACCTTAAACATTTAATCTTACCTAAAATTATTTCATGAATGCATGTACTTAAATAAAATGTGTGTCCTTCATATATATTTAATTTAATTTCTTACTAACATATAAATATTAAAATAACTTCAATACATAAAAATAATTAAATATATATTCAGGACACATGCAATTTCTCATGGATTGTACTGGACTGCTGGCCCTAACACTCAAACCCAAATACTTAAAACTGGCCCATTAACACTGAGACTGACCCATTAACACTGAGACTGGCCCATTAACATACTTAAGCCCAATAAAATTGTTCTAAGCCCAAATAAAATTAATTAAAGTCCAATAACACAATTCTGGCCCAATGGGCCCAAAAGCCCAAAGACTGGCCCAATAACTTTCACGGGCCCTAAAGCCCATGAAAATTATTGGACTCACTTAATTAAATCAATTTAAGCCCAAATAATTGAAATCAACCCAAAATAATTAAATGGAGCCCAATAAAATTTTAAGATTTAATTAGGCCCATTAAACCTTTAATTAAACTTAAAACTTAAAAACAAAAATACCCGAGCCCAACTAACTCAACCCGGACCCGAACCCAACTAACTTGACCCAAGACTTGACTGACCCGACCCGGACCTAACCACCCGACCCGGACCCTTCAAACCCTAAAACCCGAACTGCCCTACCCCTTCCCTAATCTGTCCGCCCGCGAGCAGCTGCCCTTCTAGGGCTGCTGTCGCCGTGCTCCGGCCGCCCCTGGCCGGAGCTTTGCCGCCCAGACGTAGCCCACGTCTGGGCGGTCCTAACCTGGTCACAGCCCCGACCCCATGCAGCCCCAAGCAGAGCAGCCGAAGCCCCTTCCAACGAACCCTACACTGCACTCACCCACGGCCGATCTGCACCAGCTGGGTTCCTGGGCTCGTTGGGCTCGATCCACTCGAGCCATTCGAGTCTAGGCAACCCTCAACCATACTAAACCCCTTCAACCACCAGTGTACATCACATGGCTAAAGAAAAAAACGATGAACAAACATTAAATCAAACATGAAAAGTGTCTCAAGCCATCGATCCAATAGTTTTCTGAAAATTTCTTTGAAGAACATCGATGCCCACGCACAAACCCGTACATACACTAGTAAAATATGAAACATAAAGAAGGGATCATGCCTTTCACCGAAAAACGAAGAGAAAACGAGCGTGAGACGATTCCGGGACGACGGGGCGATGACGACAAGCTTGGGAGCTTCAAGAAAACGTCTATGGTGCCTTAAGCTTTCTGGCCGAAGAAGATGATGAAGATGGTGGGGTGAGGCGGCTGAGTGAAGTAATCGGTTGAGGTTGGGTAGGTTTAGGGTAAATTTTTGATTAATTAGTATATAGGGAAAATAAGATATAATTAAAGGTTTTCAAATATAAAAATATACAATTTAAAATTTCCTAATAAAAGTAAATAATCTGATAAGTTATTTAAAATCCCGAAATTAAAATTAAGGGAATTTTAAAGATGCTAAAAAAAATCAATATTTTGGCTTATTTTGAATAAAATGGACTCCTAAAATTATATAAAATTAAATACTAAAAATTTTGAGGTAATAAAACTCAAAATAATATTTTAGGGCTCTAAAAAGGCTCATGAAATTAATTGGCTAGAAAGTTGTCATCTCGTCCGTCCACGGTTCCGTCTACGCGATAAAATAATTAAAATACTAAAAATCATAAAAATCATTAATTATGGGTTAAATGCTTAAAAATAGATTAAATCATGCACAAATAATTCACATAATTATTTAACCCATAAATCACAAATTTAAATAATTAAATACCCTAATTATGCATGCGGATTTACGTATTTAAAATACCGGGTGTTACAATTCTCCCCCCCCCCTTAAATTGAATTTCGTCCTCGAAATTTAAAGTACTTACCCGAACAACTCCGGGTAGCAAGTCCTCATGTCTGCCTCGGTCTCCCAAGTAGCTTCCTCCTCTGAGTGATTCAGCCACTGGACTCTGACCATCGGTATGACCCGCGTCCTAAGTCTCCGCTCCTCCCTAGCCAAGATCCGCACTGGCCTCTCCTCATACACTAGATCTGGTGGCAACCGCAAGGGCTCGAAATCCAACACATGCGACGGGTTAGAGACATATCTCCGAAGCATGAATACATGGAAAACGTTGTGCACTGCCGCTAGCCCTGGTGGTAGAGCTAAACGGTAGGCCAACGTGCCAACTCTCTCCAAGATCTCGAATGACCCTATATACCTCGGATTAAGCTTGCCTCTCCGGCCAAAACGCACTACTCCCTTCATAGGTGACACCTTCAGGAATACGTGATCACCTACAGCGAACTCCAAATCTCGTCGTCTGGCATCTGCATAACTCTTCTGACGACTCTGAGCAGTCCTCATCCGATCTCGAATCTGAGTCACAATGTCAGCTTTCTACTGCACAATCTCAGGACCCAGTAAAATCCGCTCACCAACCTCATCCCAATGCACAGGAGATCTGCATCTACTCCCATACAATGCTGCATAAGGAGCCATACCTATAGACGACTGAAAACTGTTGTTATAGGTAAACTCCACTAATGGAAGTCTAGTCTCCCAAGAGCCCCGAAAATCAATGACACAAGCTCTCAGAAGATCCTCCAGAACCTGGATCACTCTCTCAAACTGACCATCTGTCTGGGGATGGAATGCTGTGCTGAACAAAAGCCTAGTCCCCAAAGTTGTGTGCAGACTCTTCCAAAACGCAGATGTGAATCTCGGATCTCTGTCTGACACAATCGATACTGGGATGCCATGCAGTCTAACAATCTTCTTGATGTAAAGCTCTGCATACTGTGTCAATGAGTAGGTAGTCCTCACCGGCAAGAAATGAGCTGACTTGGTGAGTCTATCCACAATCACCCAAATCGCTGTGCAACCTCTGGCACTCCTCGGTAAGCCAACCACAAAGTCCATCGTAATATTCTCCCATTTCCATTCCGAAATAGGAAGAGGTCTAAGAAGTCCTGCTGGACGCTGATGCTCTGCCTTGACTTGCTGACAAGTCAAGCACTCTGACACCACTCTTCCGATGTCACTCTTCATCCCAGGCCACCAATACAATAGCTGCAAATCTTTGTACATCTTCGTACTTCCGGGGTGAATGGAGTACGGAGATGTGTGAGCCTCTGCTAAAATCTCAGCTCTCAACTTATCGACGTTCGGTACCCACATCCTACCACGGTACTGAACGATACCATCCACCACTGTATACAAGAGGTTACCCCTAGCCTCATCTCTCTGTCTCCATCGCTGCAACTCCTCATCAGTAGACTGTCCATCCCTAATCCGATCTCGCAGAACTGGCTGCACCGTCAATACTGACAAGCTCGGTGCATGACCACTCGGATAACACTCCAAGTCAAATCTCTGAATCTCGCTCTGTAGTGGTAACTGTACGGTCAAACGTGATACCACTGACGACTTCCGACTCAAAGCATCTGCTACTACATTAGCTTTACCCGGATGGTAGCTAATGTCACAGTCATAATCTTTCACCAACTCCAACCATCAGCGCTGTCTCATGTTCAACTCGTTCTGTGTGAAGAAGTACTTGAGACTCTTGTGGTCTGTGAAAATCTTGCACTTCTCGCCATACAGATAGTGCCTCCAGATTTTCAAAGCGAAAACCACTGCTGCCAACTCCAAGTCATGCGTCGGATAGTTCTGCTCATGAGTCTTCAACTGCCTCGACGCATAAGCAATAACCTTACCATACTGCATAAGCACTATGCCTAAACCCAGCTTAGACGCGTCGGTGTACACCACTAACTCCTCGTGTGGTACTGTCACTGCTAACACCGGTGCAGTAGTGAGTGCTTCCTTCAGCTGATCAAAGCTCCTCTGACAGTTTGAACTCCAGATAAACTTCGCATTCTTCTTGGTTAAGGAAGTCAAGGGTACTGCAATAGAGGAAAAACCCTTGATGAACTTCCTATAATATCCTGCCAAACCCAAGAAACTACGAATCTCCGAAGCATTCTTCGGAATACCCCAATTCTGCACTGCCTCAACCTTCGACTGATCCACTGCAATCCCATCTCTCGAAATAATGTGGCCAAGAAATGCCACCTGCTCAAGCCAAAACTTGTACTTGCTGAACTTGGCATACAAACGATGCTCCCTCAAGGTCTGCAAGGCTGTCTGTAGATGCTGTCTATGCTCCTCAATGCTCCTAGAGTAGATCAAGATATCATCAATGAAGACTATGATGAACTGATCTAGATACGACTGAAAAACTCGGTTCATGAGATCCATGAAAACCGCTGGAGCATTGGTCATCCCAAATGGCATCACTAGGAACTCGTAATGCCCATACCGTGTTCGAAAAACAGTCTTGTACACATCTGCATCTCTAACACGCAGCTGATGATAACTAGATCGCAGGTCGATCTTGGAGAATACTGTAGCTCCCTGCAACTGATCAAATAAATCCTCTATCCTCGGCAGTGGATACTTATTCTTCACTGTGACCCTATTGAGCTCTTGATAATCGATGCACAGTCTCATACTGCCATCCTTCTTCTTCACAAATAACACTGGAGCCCCCCATGGAGAAAAGCTAGGACGAACAAAGCCTTTCTCTAATAACTCCTGAATTTGCTCCTTCAACTCTTTCATCTCGTTCGGAGCAAGTCTGTACGGTGCCTTAGAGATAGGCACGGTGTCTGGCACCAAGTCGATGCTGAACTCCATATCTCTCACTGGTGGAATGCCTGCAACATCCTCCGGAAAGACATCCGGAAAGTCACGAACCACCTCTATCTCTGATAATGATCTGCTAGATGGTTCTGAGGCCGTGACAATACTCGCTAGAAACCCCTGGCAACCCCGTCTCAACAACTTCCTCGCCTGAATAAAAGATATCACCTGAGGAAAATCACTGCTCTGAGATGCATGGAAAGTAAATGGGTCGCCTACTGTAGGTCTCACTGACACTGATCTCCGACGAAAATCAATCGAAGCTCCATTGACTGTCAACCAGTCCATACCCAAAATCAAATCGAATCCACTCAATGGAAAAACCACCACATCTGCTCGAATGGAGTGTCCCTGCAGCTCCAACTCCAGTCCTCGAATAACCTTTGAGGTAGAAATAATCTGCCCTGACGGCATAGTAACATCATACCCACTGTCAATACTCTCAGGTGTGATGCCTACCCGCCTGATAAACTCCAGGGAGATAAACGAATGCGTAGCCCCTGAATCTAGCAACGCAAACGTGGAGTTTCCTCCAACTAGAATTCTCCCTGCACGCAGAAAATTCCCAATAATTTCATACCACTACCAAATTTTCCCAACGAGTCACTACTAATTCTTAATTCTAATCACAAGTAAAACATGCTTCCTATTCTAACTTGCAGTTAAATAACCCAAATAACAACAATTCCAAAATAAAGACGAAATTTTAACTAAAGGAAAAATATTAAAATGTTAGGGGTAAGATATACCGGTGATCAAGGAGGTGTCTGGATCTACCTCCTCGGCCTGCATGACGAACACTCTACCAGCAGTGTTCTTCTTCCTCGGGCAGTTAGCTATCTGATGCCCTGGCTCCCTACAGTGATAGCAAACCCCTGCTCCCAACAAACACGGTCCCGAATGCATCTTCTGACACTTCGGGCAAGTAGGAAAACCTATGACATTAGGGGCCCCGCCCCTCTGCTGCTGTGGCCTCTGCTGCTGCGGCCTATGCTGCGGATTCGGGCCCTTAGCCGGCCCTGTAAACTACTTCTTCGCAGGAGGCTGCGAAGATGGTCGCTGATACCCAGCCTGAAACTGCCTCTTCCTTTGCTGCTCCCTCTGCATCTCTCTCCTACCCTCCTCTGACCTCAGTGCTCTACTAACTGCCGCCTCATATGTAGCGACATCCATCATACGTACGTCGTGCTTAATATCCGCTCTCAGTCCCTCCACAAACTGTCTCATCTTCTCCGGTGGACTGTCTGCAATCAGAGGCACAAAATGACAGCCCCGCTCGAACTGGCTCACGTACTCCACAACAGACCTGTCCCCCTGCCGGAGACTCATAAACTCCCGGATCATGCGACTCCTCACATCCTCCGTGAAATACTTGGCGTAGAAGACACGCCTGAACTCCGCCCAAGACAGTGTAGGAAGTTGAACTCCCCTGGAAGCACCCTCCCACCATAGAGCTGCATCTCCTCTCAGCATGTAAGTCGCACAGTTCACCCTATCGGCGTCTGTGATCCCCATATAAGAAAAGATGGACTCCAGAGAGCGAATCCACCCCTCAGCCACCAAAGGATCGGTGGTACCAAGGAACTCCTTTGGTCCCTTCTTCTGGAACCTCTCCGCAACGTCCTCCTCATGGGACAACCTAGGACGAGTAGCATGCTGCTCTAACAGAGCAGTAATCCCTGCCATCATATTCGCATTGGCCTGCTCCAATGCTGCTAGAGGGTTCTGCGGAGGTGGAGGTGGAGGTGGAGGTGTAGGTGGAGATCCTGAAAGAGTGGGTGCCCGGTGAGCCAACTTGTAGCTAAGGGCTTTGATGACTCTTTGTATAAACAATCTTTTGTTTAATATAATTTACACTTTTATTAATGGCAATGACTTTATCTTTCTTCATATTGTTATATTGTGATATACTATTGTTGTTTTGATAAAGACCTTGAATATACTATAGTGTATGTAAGATGTGGTAGAACATGGGGATGTCTATCATGAAACACATCTTATAGTCACTGTATATTCTAAACTGTTCCTAGTCGATTGAGCCGTCCGATAATAAGGATAAGGATCGCTCGAGTTTGAGACTAGCATTTGCGATGCAGAGTACCATGTTTCATTGGTAAGGAACATAGAGATGTTCGAAGCATGAAAATGGATATTCATATGATGAATGATCGAACTACCCTATCCGGACTTTCCAAGTGGTTATCACTTATCGAGTGGATAAAGTCCGCGGTTTTGGTTGTACACCATTAGTCCTTACTACTTGAAATATCATTGAGACTCTATATGCTTGTACTGTGCTTTGACTCGTTTACCGACTCTATTGGGGTCATCAGGTGTCGGGATTGGGTACAGTTACAACACATATAGGAGTCGATGCTTTGTTGTCAAGGATTCACCACATACTTGCGAGTATGGATATCCTATGCGATCTGAGGAGATATTAGTGTGACGAATCTCTGGCCAGAGTACATGATGTGATTTAAGAAATGGTTTCTTAGTAGCACATGCGATGTCACTATTTGATCTTCAAGATGTATTGCATAGTTATCGAATCTCGAACGACTCTCGATTTACCAATGGTTGTTGATTCGATCGGGATATTTGGATGAAGGGACCGTACTGTACGCTAACCAAAATCTATTGGTTCTTGCAGGCACTATCAGTGATACCTAGGGAATCATGGGGCGATGTTGCTAGGCGCTCTTACCATGATTCGATGGGCAAGTCGGAAATTGTTGTTCCGAGTCACAAGGATTTGTGAGCCCACGGCTAGCTGTATCCCTGAACCATTGGGGATATTTAGAGAAATGGACTCGGTCAAACATTTTTTTAAAAAATTAACCTCCCCCAAGTGATTTGCATTACACTACAGAAGGTCATTTTTTTAAAAAAATGTTTGACCGAGGTTAGAAAACAAAATACCCCTGAACCATTGAGGGTCACACAGAGTAATGGATTTTTAATCCCCGTTGAGATAGTTAAATTTAAAGAGTTAAATTTAATGAACAAAGAAGTTGGACTTCTTAATTATGAGTAGAGGAGTAAGATTTCCTAAAATTACATAGGGATGGGCATTTTTTTTGGAAACCACTGAATTTGGATTCAGAAAAATTTATCTTGACTTTAAAAGGTGCAGAAATGGTTTCTGTGCACATTGGTGAAATCGGTTTATCAATCGGAGTCACGATGAATTTTATATTAATTTCTGAACATGCGGGCTTTGCTTGTCGGGCTTGAACTTATGACTAATGGGCCCTAAGCTGTTAGTGGCCTACATTATAAATAAGTTATTGCAGTACAGAAATTACACACAACAGGTCACAATTTTCGAAAAACCTAGTCTTTTTTCTCTCTGAAGTGGCCGACCCCCTCTCCCCTCTGCTCGGTAAAATCAGTCTGTGAATTTTGAATTACAGTCTGGTTTAACGGATCAAATTCGTTAATCTCTTCGTAGAAACTTCTGATAGATTTTCTAGTGCAATCTATCAGAGGGATTAAATATCCGTTCGTGGACCTGATTGAAGAACAGTTCGTCCATCAGTTCCAGGGATATACAACAAGAGCAGAGCAATCTGTTGGTGTCCATAATCTCGCTTCGAGATTGGAGGTAAAAATTTATAATTGTTATTTAATTTTTACACACACACAATTTAATCGTAAAGTTTTGATACCCATTATGGAATCGTTCCATATAAATTTTTAAACTTCCGCTGCACCGGGTATCAATCCTAATTGATCTGATCGCCGCGTTCTCCAACAGTGGTATCAGAGCTAGGTTGCTCAGATCAAGCGATTAAATTAATCGATTGTACAAAAAATTTTTTTAAGCCTCGGTTTTTGAAACAAAATAAATATTTAAAAATAAAAAAAAAAAAAAATTCGAGCAAAAACCCGGGCAGCGATGGTCGCTGCCAAGGGCGGCGCACGGCGCTGCCCAGGGCAGCGATCGTCGCTGCCCGGCCCGACCCCATTAGGGCGCGGGCAGCCCGGGAATGTCCCGGGCGGCCCGCGGGAAAAATTAATTTTTATTTTTTAAATTAAATTTTAATATGTTAAAATTTTATTTTTGGTCCGATCGAAAATTTTTTTGATTGGTCCACGAGGCGTCGGATCGAATTGTTTGAGTCCGAAAATTTTAAAATTGATTTTTGGATAAATTTGAATTTTTGGAAAATTTAAATATTTTATCTGTTAAATTGAATTTTGAAATTAATTATTTTTGGTACAATTGATGATAAGATA
This sequence comes from Henckelia pumila, assembly GCF_033568475.1. NCBI lineage: Eukaryota > Viridiplantae > Streptophyta > Magnoliopsida > Lamiales > Gesneriaceae > Henckelia > Henckelia pumila. The sequence goes on from NC_133122.1 coordinate 39,307,812, forward strand.
TGATCTTATGGATATATTGAGTAAAATATGATTTTATGTATAAAATTGGATTTTATAGATAAAATATGATTTTATTTGATAAAAAGATAAAATATGATTTTGTATGTAAAATGAGATTTTATGTATGAAATTTGATTTTATCCTTTTAAATTTAAATTGCCATTGCATGTTATCCAATAAATTAATTTTGAATTAAATGTTATTGGATAAGGATGATCGATTGCCATGACCAATTTTTTAGGTGTATGTTAGGAATTTACATTTGTTTTTATTGTTGTTGGATTTATTAATGGGCCTGGTTTATGGCCCAATATGAATGTCATATGTAATAAAAGTGGGCTTGGTTTATGGCCCGTTCCCACCCCTTAAAAATGTATCCCCTACTTGTCATTGTTATTTATTGTAAATACATTAGATTTAGTGGGAGATCAAGATTTGAAGATGGAGGTGGGCCCAGCAGACAATAAAGACGAAGAAATGTAAATTGGAAGCTCAATGTAATAGGATTGCATTGCATACTGCATATTACCTAGGATTGGACTAAGACTCGTGATTGGCAACCACGGGTCGATTAGAAATGAAATCGATCATCCTATATAATATGTGATATTATTGTTGTATGCATGTTTTAGACATAATTGTGTGAATCCGGCAAGCATACAAAATTTTAAAAAAATGATGAGACAAATTTTCAAAATTAAAATCCCTCATTTTAAATATGATTTAAAATTGATATCAAGATAAATAAAGGAAATTTAAATTTGTTTAAATGTTCCTACCTTCCATCAACGATCAATGTATGAGATGCTACCCGCGGATACGGTCCGGCTCATATTATTGGGGGGGCCCGTTCGTCGGAATGCTGTACATTGGATCGACACATGTTGTAAGTTGGGTGGAACTCCCATGGGATCAGCTCATATTATTGGGGGATCCACATGGCGACCGTCCATCACAACTTAATATTGATGGGTCATCTTGACATGTCACAATAAACGGCGTCATATTATTGGGCCCTGATTGGACATGAGGTAAAAACGTGGAGGTTGCTTTGGAAGCAATTGGGCTCTACCTTTTGAAAATTATGGTTGGCTGATATTATTCGGGACCATAGTTTGTCAATTGGACTCCATGTTCTCACTAAGGAAAAAACAGTTTCCCGTTTTCACTAGAGGGTAGTGAAATCGTTAAAATAGTGGGAGTGAGATTCATAAAATAAATTTCGCCTATTTTATGTCTTAGTAAATTGCTTAAACAATCACTGATATTTGTCTGTTTCTTTTCAGTATTTCATAAAGATGAATTCGCGTAATCCACTTTTCTCGATCCTCGAACAAAATAAGTTGACTGGCGCAAACTATACGGAATGGTTCCGTAAGTTGAAGATTGTCTTGACTTCGGAGAAGATGCTCTACGTGTTAGAAAAATCTCCTCCGAAGGAAGCACCAGCTGACATAAGTCCGGAAGAGTTAGCCAAACTTGATACATGGTGGGACCATGATATCAAGGCCAAATGCTATATGCAAGCCTCGATGTCTGATGAACTCCAGAGGCGATTTGAGGACACCGTGAATGCTGCTGACATTCACGTACAACTCAAGGAACTTTTTGGGGCTCAATCGAGGGCTGAAAGGTTCGCTACTGTAAAGGAGCTAATGACGTGTTGCATGCGTGAAGGGACTTCGGTCCGTGATCATGGGGTACGAGTGATTTGGCTCATACAGAAGTTGGTAACCCTTGATTTGGTGTTGGAGCATGAACTCAACGTGGACTTACTACTTCTGTCTCTTCCTTCTTCGTTTGACGGATTTGTGGTGAATTTCAATATGAACAAGATAGAGGCCTCCCTTGAAGAGATGGTCAATATGCTTGTGACATATGAATCCACATTAAAGAAGGATAAACCGGCTTTCTTGGTGGGCTCCTCTTCTTCTGTTAAGAAGGGGCCAAGTACAAAGGGTAAGAAACGTTCTGCCCCACCCAAGAAAATCGAACCCGAGAAGAAGTACAAGACAAAGGCTTCAAACATGGAAAAATTCAAGATTGTTTGCCATTACTGCAAGAAGCCCGGTCATTGGAAGCGTAACTGCAAGGAATATCTAGAGCAGTTGCGAACTGCGAAGGGTATGTTCTATATTGAAATAAATGTTTCACTCAATACTACTTCTTGGGTATTGGATACCGGATGTGGATCTCACATTTGCAATGATTTGCAGGTGATGACAAGAAGTCGCAGGCTTAGAATGGGTGAGACCCAGCTGAGGCTCGGAAATGGTTCCAGAGTTGAAGCTAAAGCCGTGGGAGATGTTTATTTAATTTTGCAGAACGGTTTTAAGTTACTTTTAAGAGATGTTTTATTTGTTCCGGATTTGATTAAAAACATTATTTCTGTTTCTATGCTTGATAGAGATGGTTATTCTTGCAATTTTGTGAATGGGATTTGCAATATTTACAAGAATGAATGTTTGATTGGAAATGGACAACTTGAAAACGATCTATACAACTTAAAACTAAAAGACGTTCCAATAAATTATGTTGATAAATCGGCAACAACAAACAAAAGGAAAATCGATAGCCAAAACCCGGCAAACCTTTGGCACGCTAGGCTAGGTCATATTTCCTCAAGGAGGATGAACAAGCTAGTGGGAGAGGGCATGTTTGATGTGTCTGATATTAACTCTCTACCTACTTGTGAATCCTGCCTGAAAGGAAAAATGACTAAATCTCCTTTGAAGGGGAAACCTGAGCGTAGTCAAAATCTGTTGGATTTGATCCATACAGATGTTTGTGGTCCATTTAGAGTTGGTACTCAATATGGCCACACCTACTTCATTACCTTTACTGATGATTATTCGAGGTATGGGTATTTATATTTAATGAAATATAAGTTTGAAGCATTTGAAAAGTTCAAAGAATTCAAGGCTGAAGTAGAAAACAAGCTAGGTAAAAGTATTAAAGCACTTCGATCGGATCGAGGTGGAGAATACTTGAGTACCGAGTTTTTGGACTATCTGAAAGAGAATGGGATTCTCTCTCAGTGGACTCCTCCTATGACACCACAGCTGAATGGTGTATCGGAGCGTCGTAATCGAACTTTGTTGGACATGGTTCGATCCATGATGAGCTTCACTGAGCTTCCACCTTCGTTTTGGGGCTATGCGCTTGAAACGGCGGTATTGTTGTTGAACAACGTCCACACTAAAGCAGTGGACAAAACACCATACGAGTTATGGAATGGCAAAGCTCCTAAGTATTCGTACTTGAGGATTTGGGGATGTCCTGCTTACGTGAAGCGGACAGTGGGAGATAAGTTGGATAGTCGATCCAGCTTATGTTATTTTGTAGGGTATCCGAAGAATTCAATCGGATATTATTTCTATTATCCTGCTGAAACAAAGGTGTTTGTTTCAAGGAATGCCACCTTCTTGGAGAAGGAGTTCTTATTGGATAAGAAAGGCGAGATGATGGAACTCGAAGAAATTCGAGAAGAACTCGAAATACAAAATAACGATCCTACACCTCAGGAACCATTGATAGACACGCCTGTACCTAGAAGATCCGAGAGGACTTCTAGACCTCCTATTCGATATGGTCTTCTTCTTGAAGGGGATCAAGATGAACCCGATGTTGGATGTGATCCAAGAAACTTCAAGGAAGCAATTTCTGATGCGGATTCAAATTTATGGCTTGAAGCTATGCAGTCGGAAATAGATTCGATGCATACAAACCAAGTTTGGTCTTTAGTAGATCCTCCCGATGGAATTGTTCCAATAGGGTGTAAATGGATCTACAAGAGAAAGCTTGGGCCTGATGGTAAGGTATTGACCTACAAGGCACGATTGGTGGCGAAAGGTTATACTCAAAGACAAGGAGTTGACTATGATGAAACCTTTTCACCAGTTGCAATGTTCAAGTCCATAAGAATCCTTATTGCCATAGCTGCTTGGTATGAATATGAGATATGGCAAATGGATGTGAAGACTGCTTTTCTTAATGGAGACATTAAGGAAGAAATTTATATGATGCAGCCTGAGGGGTACACATCCATGGGAAGCGAGCATAAGGTATGCAAGCTTCAGAGATCAATTTATGGTCTAAAACAAGCATCAAGAAGTTGGAACCAGAAATTTGATGAAACAATAAAGGATTTTGGTTTCATCAGGAACCCGGAGGAACCATGCGTGTACAAGAAAGTAGTTAAGGATGCTGTGACATTCTTAGTACTTTATGTTGATGACATCCTACTCATTGGGAATGACGTAGGGATGTTGCAGTCAACAAAGATATGGTTATCAGGTAGATTCTTGATGAAGGATTTGGGTGAGGCATCCTATATTCTAGGGATACAGATCTATAGAGATAGATCTAAGAGAATGATAGGACTCACTCAATCAACCTACATCGACACCATATTGAAACGGTTTTCAATGGATGGGTCCAAGAGAGGACATCTACCCATGTGTCATGGAGTTTCTCTATCCAAGTCTATGTGTCCCAAGATTGATGAAGAGATAGAGAAAATGACACATGTACCATATGCGTCAGCCATAGGTAGTATCATGTATGGGATGATATCTACCAGACCGGATGTAGCATTTGCTCTGAGTGTCACGAGCAGATATCAAGCTAATCCCGGTCAAATGCATTGGAAAGCCGTGAAGGACATTCTTAAGTACTTACGAAGGACTAAAAATATGTTCATGGTATATGGAGGAAGAGAACTAAAATTGGAAGGCTATACCGACTCTAGCTTCCAAAGTGACGTGGATGACTCGAAGTCAACCTCTGGATTTGTGTTCATGCTCAATGGCGGTGCTGTCTCTTGGAAGAGTTCCAAGCAGGACACCACAGCGGATTCCACCACTGAAGCATAATACATTGCAGCATCAGCTGCTGCTAAAGAGGCCGTTTGGATGAGGAATTTCGTCCAAGAGTTGGGCGTCATTCCTGAAGTTGTTGGTCCAGTCCCGGTGTACTGTGACAACACGGGTGCCGTTGCTCAGGCAAAGGAACCAAGGTCTCATCAAAGATCCAAACACGTACTGAGGAAATACCACATCATCCGGGAGATTGTGGAAAGAGGAGACATCACTGTCGAAAGAGTGGCCTCAACAGACAATATCGCTGATCCACTTACTAAGCCCTTGCCAGGACCATTATTTGACAAACATCGCGAAGCAATGGGTCTACGTAGTATGACTAGTTGGCTATAGGGCAAGTGGGAGATTGAAAGAGTGGGTGCCCGGTGAGCCAACTTGTGGCTAAGGGCTTTGATGACTCTTTGTATAAACAATCTTTTGTTTAATATAATTTACACTTTTATTAATGGCAATGACTTTATCTTTCTTCATATTGTTATATTGTGATATACTATTGTTGTTTTGATAAAGACCTTGAATATACTATAGTGTATGTAAGATGTGGTAGATCATGGGGATGTCTATCATGAAACACATCTTATAGTCACTGTATATTCTAAACTGTTCCTAGTCGATTGAGCCGTCCGATAATAAGGATAAGGATCGCTCGAGTTTGAGACTAGCATTTGCGATGCAGAGTACCACGTTTCATTGGTAAGGAACATAGAGATGTTCGAAGCATGCAAATGGATATTCATATGATGAATGATCGAACTACCCTATCCGGACTTTCCAAGTGGTTATCACTTATCGAGTGGATAAAGTCCGCGGTTTTGGTTGTACACCATTAGTCTTTACTACTTGAAATATCATTGAGACTCTATATGCTTGTACTGTGCTTTGACTCGTTTACCGACTCTATTGGGGTCATCAGGTGTCGGGATTGGGTACAGTTACAACACATATAGGAGTCAATGCTTTGTTGTCAAGGATTCACCACATACTTGCGAGTGTGGATATCCTATGCGATCTGAGGAGATATTAGTGTGACGAATCTCTGGCCAGAGTACATGATGTGATTTAAGAAATGGTTTCTTAGTAGCACATGCGATGTCACTATTTGATCTTCAAGATGTATTGCATAGTTATCGAATCTCGAACGACTCTCGATTTACCAATGGTTGTTGATTCGATCGGGATATTTGGATGAAGGGACCGTACTGTACGCTAACCAAAATCTATTGGTTCTTGCAGGCACTATCAGTGATACCTAGGGAATCATGGGGCGATGTTGCTAGGCGCTCTTACCATGATTCGATGGGCAAGTCGGAAATTGTTGTTCCGAGTCACAAGGATTTGTGAGCCCACGGCTAGCTGTATCCCTGAACCATTGAGGGTCACACAGAGTAATGGATTTTTAATCCCCGTTGAGATAGTTAAATTTAAAGAGTTAAATTTAATGAACAAAGAAGTTGGACTTCTTAATTATGAGTAGAGGAGTAAGATTTCCTAAAATGACATAGGGATGGACATTTTTTTTGGAAACCACTGAATTCGGATTCAGAAAAATTTATCTTGACTTTAAAAGGTGCAGAAATGGTTTCTGTGCACATTGGTGAAATCGGTTTATCAATCGGAGTCACGATGAATTTTATATTAATTTCTGAACATGCGGGCTTTGCTTGTCGGGCTTGAACTTATGACTAATGGGCCCTAAGCTGTTAGTGGCCTACATTATAAATAAGTTATTGCAGTACAGAAATTACATACAACAGGTCACAATTTTCGAAAAACCTAGTCTTTTTCTCTCTGAAGTGGCCGACCCCCTCTCCCCTCTGCTCGGTAAAATCCAGTCTGTGAATTTTGAATTACAGTCTGGTTTAACGGATCAAATTCGTTAATCTCTTCGTAGAAACTTCTGATAGATTTTCTAGTGCAATCTATCAGAGGGATTAAATATCCGTTCGTGGACCTGATTGAAGAACAGTTCGTCCATCAGTTCCAGGGATATACAACAAGAGCAGAGCAATCTGTTGGTGTCCATAATCTCGCTTCGAGATTGGAGGTAAAAATTTATAATTGTTATTTAATTTTAACACACACACAATTTAATCGTAAAGTTTTGATACCCATTATGGAATCGTTCCATATAAATTTTTAAACTTCCGCTGCACCGGGTATCAATCCTAATTGATCTGATCGCCGCGTTCTCCAACAGATCCCCCACGCCTGTTCATCGGTCTGGGAGGCATTCTGCACCACCACATATTTCCTTACGTAAATCGCCATGCATAACTAAGTTGTTTAAAAGTAATGCTAACTTAAATCAAAAGAATTAAATCATGCTATAAACACTTAAAACTTACAGACCGGTAGCGTGGATTTCTGAGCTCGCATAGCAGTAATGACCCCTCCAAGAACCTGGCTCTGATACCAACTGAAACGACCCTAACACTATAATTAATAAATAAATATGCGGAAAATTTTTTTTTATATATATACTTACTAAATAAAATATGCACATATATGCCCATACATACATGCAAAGAATAAAAAGATTTAAAATAAATAAATAAATAACTTAAATAAATGACTAAAATAAATAACTTAAATAAAAATTGCATTCTTTAAATAAAATAAATATCTAAGTCAAACATTTAATTAAAAATATTGCATAAGTAAAATGATTAAAGTTTGCATGCACTGGAAATATTCAAATGAAATATTCAAAACCACAACCACTGAAAAAAATAATTTAAAATGTGTAACGTGCTGACATAATCAAAACATGCAACGTGACTCAGACATCTATCACGGTCACGGGGTCACTGCATGTCCGCTCATATGTCCTCGCCGCCGGTAGGAGCTACATCCTCCTCTACATACTCACCTGCACCATATAAGTGTAGTTAGCCTAGAGGCCCAACATGCTAACATAACAAGGGTTTAAAAATAATTTAAAACAATTAAATACTAATACATAACATATACATGAATGAGCATGCTTAAAAATATCATAACATAGCATAACTTAAATTAACTTAAATAACATAATGCATAAATATTTTTGAGCAGTTAAATTTTCTAACATCGCATGGTTGTATCCGTAGTGTAACCTTAAATCATACATTAAATACTGATCAGCGTGGAAACCAACGTACGTGGCGGTGACGAATCACCTCTTAAATTGGCAGTAAACTGCCCTTCAATAGTTCACATATGGGGACGAATCCCCCTCAAATTGTCACACTACTTCAACTTCCAACATAAAAATATTTTTATTATTGCTCAACCTTAAACATTTAATCTTACCTAAAATTATTTCATGAATGGATGTACTTAAATAAAATGTGTGTCCTTCATATATATTTAATTTAATTTCTTACTAACATATAAATATTAAAATAACTTCAATACATAAAAATAATTAAATATATATTCAGGACACATGCAATTTCTCATGGATTGTACTGGACTGCTGACCCTAACACTCAAACCCAAATACTTAAAACTGGACCATTAACACTGAGACTGGCCCATTAACACTGAGACTGGCCCATTAACATACTTAAGCCCAATAAAATTGTTCTAAGCCCAAATAAAATTAATTAAAGTCCAATAACACAATTCTGGCCCAATGGGCCCAAAAGCCCAAAGACTGGCCCAATAACTTTCACGGGCCCTAAAGCCCATGAAAATTATTGGACTCACTTAATTAAATCAATTTAAGCCCAAATAATTGAAATCAACCCAAAATAATTAAATGGAGCCCAGACGTGCTCACGGCCGCCCCTGGCCGGAGCTTCGCCGCCCAGACGTAGCCCACGTCTGGGCGGTCCTAACCTGGTCACAACCCCGACCCCATGCAGCCCCAAGCACAGCAGCCGAAGCCCCTTCCAACGAACCCTACACTGCACTCACCCACGGCCGATCTGCACCAGCTGGGTTCCTGGGCTCGTTGGGCTCGATCCACTCGAGCCATTCGAGTCTAGGAAACCCTCAACCATCCTAAACCCCTTCGACCAGTAGTGTACATCACATGGCTAAAGAAAAAAACGATGAACAAACATTAAATCAAGCATGAAAAGTGTCTCAAGCCATCGATCCAATAGTTTTCTGAAAATTTATTTGAAGAACATCGATGCCCACGCACACACCCGTACATACACTAGTACAATACGAAACATAAAGAAGGGATCATGCCTTTCACCGAAAAACGAAGAGAAAACGAGCGTGATACGATTCCGGGACGACGGGGCGATGACGACAAGCTTGGGAGCTTCAAGAAAACGTCTATGGTGCCTTAAGCTTTCTGGTTGAAGAAGATGATGAAGATGGTGGGGTGAGGCGGCTGAGTGAAGTAATCGGTTGAGGTTGGGTAGGTTTAGGGTAAATTTTTGATTAATTAGTATATAGGGAAAATAAGATATAATTAAAAGTTTTCAAATATAAAAATATACAATTTAAAATTTCCTAATAAAAGTAAATAATCTGATAAGTTATTTAAAATCCCAAAATTAAAATTAAGGGAATTTTAAAGATGCTAAAAAAAATCAATATTTTGGCTTATTTTGAATAAAATGGACTCCTAAAATTATATAAAATTAAATACTAAAAATTTTGAGGTAATAAAACTCAAAATAATATTTTAGGGCTCTAAAAAGGCTCATGAAATTAATTGGCTAGAAAGTTGTCATCTCGTTCGTCCACGGTCCCGTTTACGCGATAAAATAATTAAAATACTAAAAATCATAAAAATCATTAATTATGGGTTAAATGCTTAAAAATATATTAAATCATGCACAAATAATTCACATAATTATTTAACCCATAAATCACAAATTTAAATAATTAAATACCCTAATTATGCATGCGGATTTACGTATTTAAAATACCGGGTGTTACAGATGGATATCCATGTCAAGATCGGATACAAATCTTGATGGCAACGATGATATATGAATCAATTCTTGATCGATATATGCGTTATTTACTCGATTTTTGAGTCGTTATAAATAGAGTTGATATGATTTCTTTAACGCTTTATATATGTCGATTATACTGAGAATGATTTCTCACCGGAGTTTATCCGGTTGTTGCTTTGTTTTGTATGTGTGCATAGCAACAGAGTGGGCAGGAGCTGGTCAAAGACAACATTGACAGCTTGGGAAAGAGTTTAGCACGTGAGGACTCGGGTTTAGCTGAAATGATGTACCTTAGATAGCATCAAACTTGTTATGGAACTTAAGACTTGTAGTACACTTCGTGTAGCCTATGGTTTTAATGCCTTTACAACTATCCGTTTGATGTAATAATTGCATGGATTGATGCTTGATACTTCACATATGTATGTATGCATATTTCCAGATATTATAGCATGTGTAGAATTCATGTTTGTTGAGGATTTATGCTTTGATCCAAGTTTTGACAGCACAAAATATGTCTGCTGTTTTTCTATGCAGAGAGGCCGCTCGATAGATAGGATTTCACCAATCGAGCGAGACCTATTATTGCTGAGCAGAAACTTTATTTTTCTTGCTCGCTCGATCGGTAAGATTTGACCGATCGAGTGAGGCCAAGATTTGCTCAGACCCGAGGGATGAGATCCCTTGCCCGCTCGATCGGTAGGATTTTACCGATCGAGCGAGGCGCAATATTTTTAATTTTTTTTATTTGGTTTGAGTATTCTTGTAAATACATGATTTATTGTTTATTAATCGTTAATTACCCTAAGATGAGATTAGCAACCCGAGATCCCCACAACAGGTGGTATCAGAGCGTTAAGTTTCTCGGACTGAGAATATATGAGTGGGGTAGATCGAGTCTTTTATTCTGATTTATTTATGGCTATATTCTTGAAGCATGTTTAACTGATTTACAGCTTTAGGAATTGCATGCTATCTATTTATCTGATGTGATTGAAAGCATGTTAGACTGCAAATGAATCAAAACTCGATTTCTTGAGAAGGCATTGTGTGCTTATCAGAGTAGGGACTGAAACAGAATTTTGTTATGATGTGATGATGAATTGTATGCTAATCTGTTTGATTATCAGATATGCCTCCCCGACCAGCACGGAGAGTTAGACAGACTTTGGCAGTGAATGAACCAGAACAGACAAATGCTGCACAGGTCCCAGTGACAGCAACTGAACATGGACAGAGTAGTACTTATGTTGATTTGTTTGGTGATGCTAATCCGACGGAGAAGCTTTTGAAGCGATTTCAATCATTTAAACCACCGACGTTGCAAGGAACTAAAAATTCTGTTCATTGTGAGAATTGGCTGGAGGATATCGAACAGTTATTTGAATCCCTCGACTATAATGATGATCGTCGTGTGAGATTGGTGATTCATCAACTACATGGCCTTAACAAGAGTTGGTGGATAGCATCAAAGCGAGAGTTTGAACAACAAGGCACTGTTATTACCTGGTTAGTATTTTGAACTGCTTTCTATCAACGGTTCTTTCCTGTTTCTTATCGAAAGGACAAAGGGGCAGAGTTTGCAAGTTTGCAATAGGTACAGTTAAATATCGAAAAATATGTTGCAAAGTTCACGAGCTTGTTGAAGTTTGCTCCACATATTGCTGTGAGTGATGAAGCTCAAGCCGATCAATTTATCAATGACTTGAATCCTGATGTGTTCACTCTTGTCAATTAGGGAAGACCGAATACTTTTGCCGATGCTCTGAATCGGGCAAAGGGAGCTGAAGCAGGTATACTGAGGCAACGAGGAACATAGTTTGTACCACAGCCGATGAGACAACCGCAAGAACAGCCACAGATTCCACCACTACCTCGATTTGATGCTGGAAGTAGTAGCAGTGGTAAGAAAAATTTCTTTAAAGGCAAAAGCAAACAGTTTAAGCGTTCAGGTAGTAGCTCTTCTAGTTCCAGTGGATCCAGACAGTTCAGAGGTGGACAGAAATACGGTACTTCTGATGTTTACTGTTCCATGTGTGGGGGACGTCATACCAATGAGCAATGCCGAGGAGTTTTTGGTACTTGTCACATTTGCAATCAGACAGGTCATTTTGCAAGATTATGCCCACAGCGAGGTTCTGAAGGGGCACAGGGTGCAAGTGGATCTCGAACAGTGACACAGCCGGAGAGGCAAGCATCCTCAGTGCATTCATTCCAACCTCAGCCATCAGCACAGAGCCGTACTGGAGGAACTCAAGCTGGGAACCAGCAACAGAGGCAACAAGCTCGAGTGTTTGCACTGACTGAAGAGCAAGCACAAGCTGCACCAGATGATGTGATTGCAGGTAACTGTTTCTTTTATGATTATCCTGCCTATGTCTTATTTGATACTGGTGCATCACACACATTTATTTCTGAGCAATTTGTTGCATTACACGAGTTTCCTGTTGAATCTTTAGCTACTGTAGTATCTATTTCATCTCCGTTGGGAAGAGGTATCATATCAGTGAAGTCTGTACGAAATTGTATATTACAGTTTTAGGGTCATGAGATTGAGGTTGATTGTGTTGTACTCGGTTTGTCTGATTTTGATTGTATTATCGGTATCGATATGCTAACCAAGTACAGAGCTACAGTTGATTGTTTCCAGAAGATTGTAAGATTCAGACCTGATATGACTGACGAATGGAAATTTTATGGTAAGGGATCACGAGCCAGAATTCCTTTGATATCTGTTCTTTCTATGACTGACTTATTACAGAAAGGGGCAGAATGATTTCTTATCTATGCAGTGGATGTACTGAAGACTAGCCCGAAATTGGCTGACTTGCCAGTGGTTAGTGAATTCGCTGATGTTTTTCCTGACGAGATTCCGGGATTGCCTCCATATCGAGAGGTAGACTTCAGTATTGAGTTGATGCCAGATACACAACCGATATCGAAAGCACCTTATCGTATGGCATCGATAGAGTTAAAAGAGTTGAAGGACCAACTTGAAGAATTGTTGGCCAAGGGATATATCAGACCGAGTATTTCTCCCTGGGGAGCTCCGGTTTTGTTTGTTAGAAAGAAAGACGGATCGATGAGATTATGTATTGACTACCGACAATTGAACAAAGCAACGGTAAAGAATCGCTATCCTTTACCTCGTATCGATGATTTATTTGATCAATTGCAGGTTTCGTCAGTATATTCAAAGATTGATTTGCGGTTCGGCTATCATCAACTAAGGGTAAGAGATGAAGATATCCCTAAGACTGCATTTAGAACCAGGTATGGCCAATATGAATTTATAGCCATGCCTTTTGGTTTAACGAATGCACCAGCAGTTTTTATGGGACTGATGAATAGGGTATTTCAAAAGTATCTAGATGATTTTGTGATCATATTTATCAATGATATTTTGATTTACTCGAAGAATTTATGTGATCATGCTGACCACTTGAGAACAGTTTTGAAGACGTTGAGAGAAGAGAAACTGTATGCGAAATTATCCAAATGTGAGTTTTGGTTGAAACAAGTGGTATTTCTGGGTCATATTATATCAGGAGATGGTATTTCAGTTGATCCAAGCAAAGTAGAAGCAGTGATCAGTTGGCAGAGACCAACATCTGTGCCAGAAATCAGAAGTTTTATGGGTTTGGCAGGATATTATCGTTGATTTATCCGAGACTTCTCGTCTATTGCAAAACCTATTACACAACTTACACAAAAGAATGCACCGTTTGTGTGGTCTGAAGCATGTGAAACCAGTTTTCTTGAGCTGAAGAAGAGGTTGACTACAACACCAGTTTTGACAATCCCTTCGGGTATTGGTGATTTTGTTGTTTATTGTGATGCTTCTCACCGAGGTTTGGGATGTATTTTGATGCAGAAAGGACATGTTGTCGCTTATGCTTCTCGACAACTGAAACCCCATGAAGTCAGATATCCAATTCATGATCTTGAATTGGCAACTATTGTTTTTGCATTGAAGATCTGGCGACATTATTTGTATGGTGAGAAATTCGAAATCTTTTCTGATCACAAAAGTCTGAAGTATCTGTTTTCACAATCTGAATTGAATATGAGACAACGAAGATGGATCGATTTATTGAAAGATTTCGACTGTGAAATCAAATATTATCCAGGAAAGTCAAATGCAGCAGCTGATGCCCTAAGTAGGAAGGTATGTGCCTTATCCTTATCTACTATAGGTGTATCTAATTTGATTGAAGATTGTTGTATTTCTGGATATATATTTGAGACAGATAGAAGACCGATGAGAATTTGTGCTATCAGTGTTGAGCCTGAGTTGTTGATTCGAATCAAAGAAGCACAAAAATCTGATTTGAGTGTACATAAGTCGATTGAAATGATCAGATCAGGACATCAGTCTGAGTACAAGGTTAGTGACGATGATATTCTGTATGTAAATAACCGAATTGTTGTTCCCGATCTTGCAGATTTGAAACAGAATATTTTGAAAGAAGCTCATTGTAGTCGATTCAGTATTCACCCTGGAGGCAGAAAAATGTACAACGATTTGAAGAATCAGTACTGGTGGAAACAAATGAAGTCTGATGTGATTGAATTTGTATCAAAATGCTTAAACTGCCAACAGGTGAAGGCTGAGAGGAAGAAACCAGGAGGTTTATTACAGAGTCTCTCTATTCCTGAATGGAAATGGGACCATATCTCCATGGACTTTGTGACGAAGTTGCCACGATCACCCCGAGGTTGCGATGCTATTTGGGTGATCATAGACAGATTGACGAAATCTGCGTGCTTTATTCCTTATTGAATGACTTATCGTCATGATCAAATGACAGATCTCTATATTCGAGAAGTGGTAAGATTGCACGGTGTGCCAAAGTCGATTGTATCTGGTCTAGATCCTAGATTTACTTCGCACTTTTGGCATAGTTTACAGGAAGCTCTAGGTACGCGCTTACATTTGAGTACTGCTTATCATCCTCAAACTGACGGACAATCTGAACGAACCATTCAGACTCTTGAGGATATGCTTAGAGCTGTGATACTTAATTTTGATGTTACATGGCAAGATTCTATACCACTCGTGGAATTCTCTTATAACAACAGTTATCAGACGAGTATAGAGATGGCACCATTTGAAGCGTTATATGGGAAGAAGTGTCGATCACCATTATATTGGGATGATGTGTCAGAGGTGCCTGAGTTAGGACCGGATATGATTAGACAGATGACTGAGAAGGTGAAGTTTATTCAGCAGAGAATGAGAACAGCGTAGCACAGACAGATTAGATATGCGAATGTGCGACGACGGCCGTTATCTTTCGAACAGGGAGATAGAGTGTTCTTGAAGATTTCACCATTCAGGGGCACAGTCAGATTTGGCAAGCGAGGAAAGTTATCTCCGCGATTTATTGGGTCGTATGAGATTCTCGAGAAGATAGGCAATCTTGCTTATCGACTCGCTCTTCCTCCATCCTTGTCCGGTATTCATGATGTCTTTCATGTATCTATGCTAAGGAAATATCTATTTGATACGTCGCATATTATTCGATTTGATGAAGCTGAATTGGATGAAACCCTTAGTTATTTTGAACAGCCGATTCAGATTCTTGATAGAAAAGAAAAGCAACTCCGAACGAAGACCATTCCATTGGTGAATATTCAATGGAGTCGGCACGGAGTTGAAGAAGCAACATGGAAAATTGAAGAAGACATAAGACAGATATTCACTTATCTATTCCACTGATGTGAGTTCTTATTCAGTTTTCTGTTATTCTTTATTCTTATGAGTATACAGACTGCATATCTATACTGCTTATGAATTCGAGGACGAATTCATGTCTTAGTGGGGGAGAAATGTAAGGCCCGGGATTATTTAATTTAATCCATGATTATTTAATTTAATCCGAGTATATTTAATTAGGGAATATTTAGAGTTTTGATTTAAATTCTAATATTCTTAAATTATTTAGGATTGAAATTGAATTAAAATAAGGGCCGAGGACTGAATTGCAATTTTTGAAGAATTGAGGGACGAAACTACAATTATGCTTTAAGTTATCAGATGTTATTTGATTAATCAGCATGTATACGTGTATCTCATATGCATATTCAGAAAATTAGAACAGAGCAAAGCCGAGATCCCATCTTCTTCATTTGCTTTGATCTTTAAATCCTCATAACTTTTGATTCGATCGTCTGAATTTGATTCTGAAAAGTGTTTTGGAATCCTTGTGATGAGGGCTTCGATCTAGTGTAAGTTTTTATATCTTTCGGCATGTTTTGAAGTTCGAAAGTTGGAAGGTATCAGATATTGATGATAGGTATATGTTCTTTGACGTTTATGTATTCCAATATCGAAACCGGCTTGAAGAATTCATGTTGCTTGTACGTAATACTGATTGTCAGCTTGTGTTCGATGGTTATAGCTGCTGTTATCTTTCTATTCTAGTTGTTATGGCTGATATGATATACGTATGAATTGTATTCGAAGTCGGAAATGGTTTCGATATTTCGTCGGTTACCGATTTTCAATCGCTACGCCATTGATTTGTGTTTTACGATCGTTTTGATAGCCGATGATTGAGCTGAGATGTTAAGTGATATGTTATTAATGTTGTAGCAATGTTATTTTCAGTTTCAGAGTTATTCGGAGACTATTGACTCAAGAACCTCAACTTCAAGTTGAAGGAAGAAGTGACGAATGTTTGAAGTGGTTTTGATTGACGATTCTTGATGATTTTGGATTGATTCTGAAATGTTAGACTTGAACGAAGTTTGATATGTGTCTTTTGATATTGTGTTTAAGATTTGAAGCATTTCAAACCAAGATATACGAAGGTATAATGACGACATCGCGAGTCAGGGAGTTTGAAACTCAAGATCGATTATTCTTGAGTTGTCCCGCAAAAACCATATACTTGTTTATGTTTCGATTTGATTTTGATGTTTTCGATCCATCTCAGGTAGTGGATCTTTGATTTTGAGTTGATATGATTATGATACGATGATGATATGAGTTCATTCTATGCCAAGATCTGAGGCGATCTTATTTTCTAGTCTGAGACGACTACGATAGATGGATATCAATGTTAAGATCAGATACGAATCTTGATGGCAACGATGATATATGAATCAATTCTTGATCGATATATGCGTTATTTACTCGATTGTTGAGTCGTTATAAATAGAGTTAATATGATTTCTTTAACACTTTATATATGTCGATTATACTGGGAATGATTTCTCATCGGAGTTTATCCGGTTGTTGCTTTGTTTTGTATGTGTGCATGGCAACAGAGGGGACAGGAGCTGGTCAAAGACGACATTGACAGCTTGGGAAAGAGTTTAGCACATGAGGACTCGGGTTTAGCTGAAATGATGTACCTTAGATAGCATCAAACTTGTTATGGAACTTAAGACTTGTAGTACACTTTGTGTAGCCTATGGTTTTAATGCCTATACAACTATCCGTTTGATGTAATAATTGCATGGATTTATGCTTGAGACTTCACATATGTATGTATGCATATTTCCAGATATTATAGCATGTGTAGAATTCATGTTTGTTGAGGATTTATGCTTTGATCCAAGTTTTGACAGCACAAAATATGTCTGCTGTTTTTCTGTGCAGAGAGACCGCTCGATCGGTAGAATTTCACCGATCGAGCGAGACCTGTTATTGCTGAGCAAAAACTTTATTTTTCTTGCTCGCTCGATTGGTAAGATTTGACCGATCGAGCGAGGCCAAGATTTGCTCAGACCCGAGGGATGAGATCCCTTGCCCGCTCGATCGGTAGGATTTTACCGATCGAGCGAGGTGCAATATTTTAAAATTTTTTTTATTTTGTTTGAGTATTCTTGTAAATACATGATTTATTGTTTATTAATCGTTAATTTCCCTAAGATGAGATTAGCAACCCGAGGTCCCCACAGGCTAATACCCTAAATCTAGATCTCAAAGATCTGGAAATATGAGAACAACGCATAGAACACTACCTGGTAGCCAAAATCCTGTCCTCAAAGATGATAAATAATGAAGCGTTCACATTACAGATGACAAGAATACTGCAGGCCAGCAAAACAGTCGGTATTCAGCCAATGGGGTGCAACATTTTTCTTTTGGAATTCGCATCACAGTGGATCAGAAATGATCCATATCTGAGGGCCCTTGGAATTTCTTTCGGGATTTGGTGATCTTCTCGGGGCCGAAAGAGATTGAAAATCCTCACAATTTGAGGTTTGATGAAGTTTCCATATGGATACAATGTTATAATCTACCACTTGCATTTATGCATAGGGATATCCTCAATAGAGTTGGTGGACTTGTTCGGGCGGTCGAGGAGATAGATGTACAAGAAAATGGTTTCTCTGTGGGAAGATATGCAAGAATACAGGTACGTATAGATGTCACTAAACCTATGAAAATGTTTGTAAGAGTATCGGTGGATAAGTTGGATGAGGATGTTATTGTTATTTTGGCTTATGAAAGAATGCCGGATTTTTGTTATCATTGTGGATGTATCTGTAGTGACCCGCACCGTGATCACCTACTAATCAGAAGCTTAAGCATGCATTTAACTTAATCAAATAAAATATCAGAAATAACAGCGGAAACTTAAACAATAATAAAAATATTGTTTACAACCATATCGAATAAAACCAGTGTATTAACCCAAATACAACTGAAACAAAAGCTTAGACAATAACCCTGCTGGTCCTCCATCGCCTAAGCTCTCCTGGAACCACCCGCATCGTCCAGCCGCAGACCTGCCCCATGGAATAGGGTGTCCAGATACAACAAAGTACGGGACGTGAGCATGATAAGCTCAGTACGAGAGTATGAGTATACGGTGTTATGTGTGCATGTATGCAAGTGAACTGGGTACCAAGACTCTCAGGTCAAGAAACAAGCTCATAGACCGGGCCCAGGGTATATAGCACGCTGCCCCGTCGCATCAAGAGGTGGCTCATATACCCAGTGGATAATGGTGACCTGATACTAGTACATGTGTCCAACCATAAGGTGACCTGACACAAGACTTACGTATCCAACCATCCACAAACTCGTAGAGTGAGCGCCCTACTACAGGATACCTCTAAGGTAAAAGCTCAATATGCTCATGTATGCAACATACAGTCATGACATGCTGTATATATAAAGGCATATATAACATGCAATCACATAATCCATGCAAACACATAATACATGCATACTCAATCTGGATATCTCGAATAATACTTCCGTACCTCATACACTAGGCAAGCTAGACCAGCACTATGTCCAAGCCTACAGTCCGCACGACAATGCAAAGTACTCATGCATTACCACTTTATTCTAAAAGCCTTAACTACGCTATAGCATACTCCCTATTTACTATAAGGAGCCAGAGATATACCTGCGTCCGTCGTCAGCCCACTGATGATGATTGCCCCAAAACTTGGGCACCACTCCACCGTAACCCTGGAGCTCCTCGCCAACGTCCGAACCAAGCCTAGGAAGGCTAAAATCACCCCTAAAACACCTAGAATACTCTAAAACCGATAGAGAAGATGTGAGATTTGTGTGAAATTGTGGCCCTCGGAACCCCTATTTATAGGCCACGATCGGAAGCTCCGATCACCTGATTGGAAGCTTCGATCGGTGCATGTTTGCCACGTTTTCGACGGTCGAGATCGGAAGCTCCGATCGCAGGATCGGAAGCTCCGGTCTCCTGCATCTGGCCATGTGTTTAAATCTCCTTGACACCTGTTTTTGGTTGAGATCGGAAGCTCCGATCTGCCCGGAAGCTCCGAACTGTTTCTCATGTTTCCGAACTGGTTTTGGGCCCCCCAAGACCCCCGGGACCTACCCCACCATTTTCGGACGTTCCGGATCTGATTTTCCACTTATTGTTACCAAATAAGGACTCCTTAAACATGTTTTGACACTTTTAAAATTATATGTAATTTTCTAACATGTTTAAAATCACTTAATCTTGTAAAATGGAACCGGGCTACTACATTCTCCCCCTACTTAAGATATTTCGTCCTCGAACAATCTTAAGTACTGAATGCAGTAAAACACTGAATAAACATCTTTTATTCAAACTGATTCATTTTACAAGTTACAATCTGAAAATACAACAATTCAAAATAACTCTGGATAATCTGTACGCATACGACTCTCAAGTTCCCAAGTGGCCTCCTCAGTGCCTCGACGCTGCCACTGAACTAGAACAAGAGGAATGGTCTTGTTGCGTAACACCTTATCCTTATGACTTATGATACGCAAAGGTCTCTCCACGTATGTCAAATCCGAGTCCAACTGTACCTCAGACGGCTGTAAGATATGAGACTCATCCGCCACATACCGTCGTAACAGTGAAACATGGAACACGTCATGGATTTTTGACAAATACGGTGGTAATGCCAACCTGTAAGCCAGATCTCCAACACTTTCTAGAATTTCAAATGGACCAATGAACTTAGGAGATAGCTTACCTTTGTGACCGAATCTAAAAATCCTGCGAAATGGTGAGACTTTCAGGAATACTTTCTCACCCACCTCAAACTGTAAAGGTCTGCGCTTGACATTCGCATAACTAGCTTGTCGATCCTGCGCAACCTTAATTCTCTTCTTGATCTGTCCAACAATATCAACAGCCTGCTGGACTAACTCTGGTCCCTCAACCTGTCGCTCCCCCACTTCCTCCCAGAACAGTGAAGTACGACATCGTCGCCCGTACAATGCCTCAAACGGAGCCATCCCAATACTGCGATGGTAACTGTTGTTGTACGCGAACTCAATCAATGGCAACTGATCTTGCCATGCTGGACCAAAATCCATAGAACATGCTCGCAACATGTCTTCAAGAGTACGAATCGTGCGCTCTGACTTCCCGTCAGTCTCTGGGTGATATGCTGTACTCAAACTAAGAGTAGTACCCATAGCGCGCTGAAGACTCCCCCAGAACCTGGAAGTAAACCTGGGATCTCGATCGCTGACAATGCTCACAGGCACTCCGTGCAATCGAACAATATCCTGGATGTACAATCGTGTCATCCTATCAAAACTAAAGTCTCGGTTATAAGGAATGGAATATGCTGACTGGGTGAGTCGGTTCACCACAACCCAGATAGCATCACAATTCCTCGAGCTTACCGGTAAATGGGTCACGAAGACCATCGTGATCAACTCCCATTTCCACTCAGGAATAGGTAAACTGTGAAGCAACCCTCCAGGTTGTCGGTGCTCTGCCTTGACCTGCTGACACACCAAACATCTAGAAACATATAGATACACACTCCTTTTCCTTCCTTTCCACCAAAACCTGGTACACAAATCCTTGTACATCTTGTTGCTCCCCGGATGAATACTCAATTTAGAACGATGAGCCTGGGATAAAATCTCCTCCCTCAGAGTATCATCCTTCGGAACAACAATACGGCCAGATAAACAAAGAAAACCATCTGACTGATAATGGAATCCAGACGAACTATCATCCCTGGCTAAACAAGCCAAACGCTGGGTTTTTGGATCAGCCATCTGAGCATCTCAAATCCGAGAATACAAAGCAGGCTCAGATAAGATCGCAAACATCTGGATACTCTGCATACCTTTCTTACGCTTGAAGGTATACCCTGAAGAACAACAATCTTCAATTGCACTTGCCACAGAACAAGTCTGTAGTGCGGACAGTCGCACCTTGCGGCTCAAGGCATCAGCAGTGAGATTAGCAGCTCCTGGATGATACTTGATTTCACAGTCATAATCCTTAAGAAAATCCATCCAACGTCTCTGTCTCATGTTCAATTCTGCCTGAGTAAACAAATACTTGAGACTTTTGTGGTCTGTGAAGATCTCAAATCTTTCTCCATAAAGATAATGACGCGAGATCTTCAATGCAAATACAATAGCTGCTAACTCAAGATCATGCACTGGGTAGTTATTTTCGTGAACTTTTAACTGTCTAGAGGCGTATGCAATCACATGCCCATTCTGAGTCAGGACACATCCCAGTCCCTGAAGAGAATCATCCGTGTACACTACATACCCTCCAGATCCAGACAGCAAAGCCAACACAGGCGCAAAAGTCAACCGTCTACGAAGTTCACAGAAATTCTCCTCACATTCTGAGGACCACTCAAAATTCACGCCCTTCCGAGTAATTTGTGTCAAAGGTCGAGCGAGCTGCGAGAAATTCGCGATAAAGCGACGATAATATCCTGCTAGACCCAGAAAATTACGGATCTCAGCTACCGTCGTCGGACGCGACCAGTTCATTACAGCCTCAATCTTGCTCGGATCCACAGAAACTCCATCTCTGGATATAATGTGTCCAAGAAACACCACCCGATCCAGTCAGAACTCACACTTACTCAATTTGGCGTACAACTGTCTATCCCTCAGAGTTTGCAATATCAGCCTCAAATGGTAAGCGTGTTCATTTACATCATGTGAATACACCAAGATATCATCAATAAATACAACGACAAACTTGTCCAGAAATTCTCTGAATACACGATTCATTAGATCCATAAATACAGTCGGTGCATTAGTAAACCCAAATGGCAATACTAGGAACTCATAATGCCCATACCTGGTCCTGAATGCTGTCTTGGCTATATCTTGATCTCGAACTCGCATCTGATGATATCCAGATCTCAAATCAATCTTCGAGTATACCGAAGTACCCTGCAATTGATCAAACAGATCATCTATACGAGGAAAAGGATACTTATTCTTAACCATTACCCTGTTCAACTGGCGATAATCAACGCACAAACGCATAGACCCATCCTTTTTCTTCACGAATAGAACAGGTGCTCCCCAAGGAGAAACACTTGGACGAATATAACCCTTGTCCAACAGATCCTGAAGCTGCTGCTTCAACTCACGCATCTCTGATGGAGCCAGACGATACGATGCTCGAGAAATAGGCGAAGTCCCTGGCATCAGATCTATACCGAACTCAACTTCGCGTACTGGAGGAAATCCTGGAATTTCTTCTGGAAATACATCTGGGAATTCGTTCACAACAGGAATAGCTTCTATACCAATACTTCCAGCGAATGTATCAACTGCATAGATGAGGTAGCCTTCCATGCCAGATTCCAAAGCTCGACAAGCATTCAAAGCTGATACCAATGGCATCTGAGGTCGCGCTCCCTTACCGTAAAAGAACCAGCTATCATTGCCAACCGAATGAAATTTTACCAATCTCTGGTAACAATCCACTGAAGCTCGGTATGTAGTTAACACATCAATTCCCAAAATGCAATCGAAATCCTCCATTGCTAATATCATGAGATTCACCATCAAGACATTCCCTTTGAACTCTAAAGGGCAACCCATCACTAGACGCTTAGCCGACGCAGACTGACCCGTCGGGGTAGAAACAACAACCACTGTGTCTAGTGAAATGTATGGCAACTTATATTTCTTAACAAAACGTGCAGATATGAAAGAATGAGATGCACCAGTGTCAATGAATGCAAAAGCAGGTATATCAAATAACAAGAACGTAACCGCTATAACTTGCTCATTCTCATCCATCGCCTGATCATGTCTCGAGGCGAATACTTGACTGGAAGCACGAGGTTTCAAATTAGAGCCCCCTGTTGACTGTCCCTATGGCCTCTGCTGCACTGAAGCCTGAGAACCAGAAACTGAGCCAGAACCAGCTCCCCCGGCCTGTGGACAATCCTTCTTCAGGTGGCCAATTTCTCCACATCGAAAGCACGCCCCTGAAACCTTCCGGCACCTGTTGGCAGGATGATTCCCACCACAATGCTTGCAAGGACCTTGATTCTTTCTGCCAAAACGCATCACCTCCCCGGATCCTGAGGAAGAAGAAGTAGAGTTAGACTTCTTGAATGACTGAGCACGGGGACCCAAGGAACTCGCGGGTCTAGATGAGTAGAAGGATCTGTTACGGAGGATGCTGTCCTCTGCTTGGTGACATCGGCTCACTAATCCATCGTAAGTCATGTCATCTCCTACAGCAACTCGGTCATGAATCTCCGGATTAAGACCTTGCAGGAACAGATTATACTTCGCCTTCGTGCTATCAGAAATCTGGGGGCAATAGGGCAGTAACTCAAAGAACTTCAACTGATATTCCTCGATCGACATCGATCCTTGCCGAAAACCCAGCAACTCACTTGTCTTCGTCTGTCGGAGAGCAGGAGGAAAATACAGCTTATGAAAAGCTGTGCGGAACTCATCCCAGGTAGCAACTCCTCGGTTCCGAGCTCGTCCTTCGACCAGGAAATCAAGAGTCTCCATCCGCTGCTCCTCAGTGCATCGAAACTCCCAGAAACAAACTTCCATATGTCGTAGCCAGTTTCCCGCATCCTCCGGTGACTCTCCTCCGACTAAAGGCTTCGGACCCATTTGCATAAACCTATGAATGCTAAAATGCCTGTGATCATCATGGCGATGGTGATGACGGTCCCGACGATGCTCTCGATCGTCCTGATCACCCCAGCGTCCACCTATGCTGCCGTGACTACTCTCGTCACAATGACCCGCCATCTACACGATGATTAAAATTTAATCCCAATTTCAAAAATCTAGATCCCAAGATTACTATGCATGCTCTGATACCATAAATGTAGTGGCCCGCACCGTGATCACCTACTAATCAGAAGCTTAAGCATGCATTTAACTTAATCAAATAAAATATCAGAAATAACAGCGGAAACTTAAACAATAATAAAAATATTGTTTACAACCATATCGAATAAAACCAGTGTATTAACCCAAATACAACTGAAACAAAAGCTTAGACAATAACCCTGCTGGTCCTCCATCGCCTAAGCTCTCCTGGAACCACCCGCATCGTCCAGCCGCAGACCTGCCCCATGGAATAGGGTGTCCAGATACAACAAAGTACGGAACGTGAGCATGATAAGCTCAGTACGAGAGTATGAGTATACGGTGTTATGTGTGCATGTATGCAAGTGAACTGGGTACCAAGACTCTCAGGTCAAGAAACAAGCTCATAGACCGGGCCCAGGGTATATAGCACGCTGCGCCGTCGCATCAGGAGGTGGCTCATATACCCAGTGGATAATGGTGACCTGATACTAGTACATGTGTCCAACCATAAGGTGACCTGACACAAGACTTACGTATCCAACCATCCACAAACTCGTAGGGTGAGCGCCCTACTACAGGATACCTCTAAGGTAAAAGCTCAATATGCTCATGTATGCAACATACAGTCATGACATGTTGTATATATAAAGGCATATAAAACATGCAATCACATAATCCATGCAAACACATAATACATGCATACTCAATCTGGATATCTCGAATAATACTTCCGTACCTCATACTCTAGGCAAGCTAGACCAGCACTATGTCCAAGCCTACAGTCCGCACTACAATGCAAAGTACTCATGCATTACCACTTTATTCTAAAAGCCTTAACTACGCTATAGCATACTCCCTATTTACTATAAGGAGCCAGAGCTATACCTGCGTCCGTCGTCAGCCCACTGATGATGATTGCCCCAGAACTTGGGCACCACTCCACCGTAACCCTGGAGCGCCTCGCCAACCTCCGGACCAAGCCTAGGAAGGCTAGAATCACCCCTAAAACACCTAGAATACTCTAAAACCGAGAGAGAAGATGTGAGATTGGTGTGAAATTGTGGCCCTCGGAACCCCTATTTATAGGCCATGATCGGAAGCTCCGATCACCTGATCGGAAGCTCTGATCGGTGCATGTTTGCCACGTTTTGGACGGCCAAGATTAGAAGCTCCGATCGCAGGATCGAAAGCTCCGATCTCCTGCATCTGGCCACGTGTTTAAATCTCCTTGACACCTGTTTTTGGTTGAGATCGGAAGCTCCAATCTGCCCGGAAGCTCTGAACTGTTTCTCATGTTTCCGATCTGGTTTTGGGCCCCCCAAGACCCCCGGGACCTACCCACCATTTTCGGACGTTCCGGATCTGATTTTCCACTTATTTTTACCAAATAAGGACTCCTTAAACATGTTTTGACACTTTTAAAATTATATGTCATTTTCTAACATGTTTAAAATCACTTAATCTTGTAAAATGGAACCGGGCTACTACAGTATCATACATACATTTAGAGCATGTGATTTTATTATTGGAGAAACAGGGAAACTACAATATGGTGAATGGTTAGGAGCAACACATAAGAGGAGTGGGGATAAAGTTGAAGTGTCATCCTCCAAGATCAAACAAATGAGCAGGGAGGAACATCCAAGCATGAGGAATTGAGTAGTACCCGTTCTGAGGGGAGCAGGGAATCATCGTCTCTGGTAGGACAGATGAATTAGAGCACCTTGGTGATGCTAGGAAGGGAGGATACTAAAATGATGAAAAAAAGTAATCTCCCAAACATGAGTTCTGAGCAGCCTTTAACCCAGAACTCTAGAGAAGGCAAGGAAAGTGGCACTCAATCTTTAACAGCAGACATGGTAATAAACAGAGAATCTCAACATTTGGAAAAAGGTAAAGAGTTGATGACTAGAGCTACGAATGTTGAAATCTTTAGCTCTACCAAGCAAGATACAGAAATGTTACACAGAGGATCGAAGAGTTGGAAGCGCCGGGCGCGTAAACATGGCTCTCATATTAGAATGAATTATGAGGTAGAACCCAATAAGGAAATCCAACCCAACATGAATATGGTGTTCCAGGCGGTGAGAGATGAACATATGAATAAACGTAAGATCATTGAAGATGTGGAAATTAGTGAGCAAATCATATCGGCGGTGGTTGCTATGCAACCTCGCCGACATCTATGAGTTGTATTATTTGGAATGCTCAGGGGCTTGGGAATCAATGAGCATTCCAGGAACTTAAGCGACTTGTCGCTGAAAAGAAACCCACCCTCATTTTTCTCTGTGAGACGAAGATGAGGGAAATTCGGTGCAACTCGTGGAGAGAGTTACTTGGTTTCTCTGGTATGTTTGTAGTAAATTGTATGGGCAAGAGTGGAGGTTTAATACTCATGTGGAAGGCTCCTTTTGATGTTACAATATATTCTTATACTATCGGCCATATTGTCTGTTTGGTTCAACATGGGGATAAGAAATGGAGATTTACAGGTTTCTATGGCAATCCACAGGCAAGCTCACGACATCTATCTTGGGCTTTGCTACATTTTTTAGGTGGCATGCAGGAATTCCACAGAGTCCCTTGGCTAGTCGGTGGGGATTTCAATGAAATTTGCTTTGACGGAGAAAAATTAGGGGGTAACCTGAGACAATGTCTCAAATGAGAGCTTTTAAAGAGGCATTAGATGCATCTTCACTTCAGGATATCCATGGGTCTGGGGAGTTCTTTACTTGGGTTAATAGGAGAGGTGATGAGCAGATAATTTTTGAGAGAATAGACAGATATGTAGCCTTTTTTATTCACGAATTTTATACCCTACAGCAAAGGTTCATTAATTGGAATTCTTTCATTCAAATCATAGGAATATTGCGAGGACCTCGGTTCTGATCATCTAATCTAGAATAAACCAATTGAACAACTCCTCCAAAACTCAAACTACAACATGCATTAATCCATAAATCTAGCATCATACAATACATGAAGTTCTAGAGTTGTACAAAAACTAACAAGGTAGAACATGCATCGGTTCTAATTGTTACATATCAAAATACAATTCAAGAAACATAACGAGTTTGAAATATAATCGACTCTAAACCAAGTCCTCACTTCTATCATTCCCAACTCACACTAGTCATGCTGCCTCTGACTCAATCATGCCCCACCTGTTTCCAAGTACACATACAAAAACAAGACAACAACCGGATAACTCCGATGAGAATAAAATTCCCAGTAAAAGCAACAAGACATGCAATATCAATTAATATATTAAAACATGATAATAATGACAACACAATTCAAAATGAAATAAAATTCAATGCATGTTTTCGGGGTTCGAGATTATCTAATCGGATAATCAAAAGGAATTTCATTTCTTCGATTGGGATCCCGAAAAAAAGATATCATTACAACTCACCGACTCTCTCAATCGAGGTGGATGAGGTATATCTCACTCCTCTAGACTTTGGAGCATCTATAAGGAGTTTTCGGCTATTGGAGTAACTCGACGACCAATGCTACTCGAATATAGTCCTCAAAACGACTAATTCACTATGTAATCAAGTAATTCGGCTCAAGATGAATGCACATGAAAATTGTAATACATTCAAGTAATTCAAGTAAAACATGCAAGTATGTGATTTCAGGGAAACTCGAGTATCGTATCTATCTCGAGTATTTGTCCCTATTTGACTCAATGTCGACTTATACCTTTTCTTCAATTTGTGTTGCTCCCAATCTGGACAAGCTACAACGACAAAAATTTCAATCAAAAACCATTCAACTCAATTCAACGAATAAGGTAAACTTGTTACCGATTCTCGATCAATTCTTTGACGATTCAAATTCTACGAATTCTGAGCTAACTGCCTTCCACCAAATCTGTACAGAGATGCATAAGAACATCAATAGCAATCAATCAAACCAAAACAAATCCGAAAATTTAATCAAACTCCCAAATTATGAAATCTCAAATAGACGGCATAACGGCTATAAACGGCTACCCGAAAATCCACAAATAACCATAAATCAATCCAATACAACTCCTAACATCAATAATCCATCAAAAACAATTCAATACCAACAAAACATCAACCCCCATTTTTGAATGTAGCTTCAACAATTCATAATAAATCCGAACGTCGCTCTTTTTCCGATCCGACTTCAAATAAACTATAAACTAGCTCAAGAACAATATCTACATCCAAAAAATCAAAGTATAACCGTTCGAAGAAAAACTTATGGTACAAAGAAGCCTCCGAAGCCGTGATCGCAATTATACCTTCGGATTAAAATTCTATCGAACGGATCGAGCAAAAGTCAGAAATGAAAAGCTTAATGGGGGTGGCTATGGAGGAATGAATATGCATGAAGGAGAAGGAAAGAAGAAGAAGAAATTCCATCACACGCCTAGTCACTCATTTAAATAAATGAGACCAATTCAAAAATATACAATTTGCACTTTGGTCCCTGAATTCTTCAAAAATTAAGATTCAATCCCCGATCAAATATCAATTCAACCCTCGAATCTCATAATCTCTGATTATCAATAATAATCTCAATAAGATGAATTTTGGGGCGTTACAATTCTCCCCCTCTAAGGACTAATTTTGTTCTCGAAATCGTATACGGTTCATCACATAAGATACGAGATAGGATCAAAGACTGCAATAAGAATTCACCTCTCAGAAATAATTATGGAAATCGCTGCTTCATATAGGACTCTGTCTCCCAAGTCGCTTCTTCAAATCCGTATCGGCTCCACTGCACTTTCACTAACTGAATCGGTTTGTTTCGGAGTTAATTCTCTTTTCGGTCGAAAATCAGAATCGGACGTTTCGAAGCAACTCGACGTCTCATTAAATTATGTCTCGTTGGTTCAAGAACATAAGAAGGATCGGGTTGGTATTTCAGCAACAAAGAGACGACAAATACGTCGTGAATACCAGAAAGAGACGGAACAAGTGCAAGTTTATAGGCAAGATCACCTATCTTTTCCAGAATCTCGTAAGAATTTGATGAATCCCGGAGACGACTTCCCTATCTTCTCAAATCTGACAAAGCCTCTGAAAGGAGAAATTTTCAGAATTACTCGGTCTCCCTGATCAAAATACAGAGGTCTGCGTCTGATATTTGCATACTTCTCCTGTCTATCCTGTGTTGTCTTCATTTTTATCTGAATAATCTTCACCTGTTTAGCCATATCTTGAAACATATCTGGTCCCAACTCAGGTGACTCGGAAATCTCATCCCAATACAAAGGAGATCTGCATTTCTTCTCGTACAACACTTCGAAAAGTGTCATCCTAATACTCGTCTGATAGTTGTTGTTGTATGAAAACTCCCCAAGGGATAAAGAATCCTGCCAACTAGTGCCAAAGTCAAACACTATGGCTCGTAGTATATCCTCTAAAGTCTGAATCGTCCACACTGATTTTCCGTCTTTCTGAGGATAATAAGCTGTACTCAGATGCAATCGAATATCAAAGGCCTCTTGAAGACTGTGCCAAAGGTGAGAAGTAAATAGAGGATCTCGGTCTGAAATGATAGACTTCGGTAGAACGTGCAATCTGACATAAATATCGGTCATTTGATCATGTCTGAAAGTCGCTCTGTACGGAATAAAGTAGTAGATTTCGTCAATCGGTCACTCACTACCCAGATAGCATCTCAATCTTGGACTGATCGTGGTAGCTTCATGACGAAATCCATCGAGACGTGATCCCATTTCTATCCTGAATAGGATAAACTGTACAACAGACAATCGGGTCGCTCTCTTTCTGTAGTAGCCCGTGCCCTAATTGAGTAATTAAAGGATTAATGCTAATTAAATAAATTGGGGATTGGACGGATCGGAAGCTCCGAAGGGACGATCGGAAGCTCCGATCGGGATCGGAAGCTCCGATGAGGATCGGAGGCACCGATGATATTACGTCATCCATGACGTGTGGCTGGATCGGAAGCTCCGATCAGGATCGGACGTTCCGATCACCCCTATCCGAAGTCAACAAATGATATTTTGACACGTGGCAGATCAGGATCTTCGGAAGCTCCGATGGCAGGATCGGACGTTCCGATCGAGGTTCGGACGTTCCGATCAAGGATCGGAAGCTCCGATCGTTGTCTATAAATAGAAGGCCGAGACTTCATTTCTCCTTGCCAATTCCGGATTTCCTCTCTATTTCTAGTCATATTCGAGCTGTTCTAGTCTTCTTAGGCTTGGTCCGGAGGTCGGAGAGGCGTTCGATAGTCGTAGCGGAGTTGTGCCCAAGTTCTGGAGGCATCGACATCAAAGGGCTAACGACGGACGAAGGTATAGCTTTTGCTTCCTATAAATATTTAGGAGTATGCTATAGCTTAGTTAAGGCTTTTAGGGCGCTATAATGATAGTAGTATCATTTCGCTGTGTAGGCGGACTTTAGGCTTGGACTTAGAGCTGGTAGTGCCTACCTGGTATTTGAGGTACGAAAGTACTGTTCGAGATATCCTGACTGAGTATGCATGTATTATATGACTGCATGAGTTATATGCCATGATATTATGCTGCATTCATTTGCATCTTGCTGTATCTCCTTCGAGATGTCTGTAGTAGGGTTGTACCCTATCCTGTTAGTGGATGGACTTCCATCGATTTGGGTCCGGCGTATCCATAGTTATCTCGGTATGGGAGCCACCTCCTGAAGCGACGGCACAGCGTGCTACATACCAGGGCCCGGTCTGTCTCTGTTATCTGATCCTTGACCTCGAGTCTATAGGGAGTTCACTTTGCATGCATGTATACTCATACTCTCGCACTGAGCGTTGTATGCTCACGTCTCGTACTCTGTATTTTCTGGACACCCTATTCCATGGGGCAGGTTTGCGATTGGACGAGGAGGGTGGATCCAGGAGGGGCTAGTCAGTGGTTGGCCAGCTGGAGCTTCGTCTAGGTTTTATTACTGTTGTTTTGGGTTTATACAGCTATTCGATTTGGTTGTATATTATTGGATAATTACAGATTCCTTTTCTTGGGATTGTGTAATGTTATTGGTTTCCGCAGTTTTATTCTGATATCTGTTTTATTAAGTTAATTGCATGCCTAAGTTCTGTTTAGTAGGTGATCTGGGTAAGGGTCACTACATTTATGGTATCAGAGCATGCAAAAGATTTCTTGGGATTTAGTCTCATCTTGAGGTATTTTTGTAGATGTCAAATCGTGACGACCAGAGTTCTCATGGCAGTGTTGGTGGGCGTTGGGGTGATGCCGACCGGGAGCCTCGTCGAGAACGGCGTCATCGTCACCATGACGACGAGCGTTTCACTGTGCGTCGATTCTTAGCTATGGGTCCTAAGCCCTTAGTTGGAGGTGAGTCTCCGGAGGATGCGGAGAACTGGTTAGACCGCATGGAGACGACTTTTCAGACTTTCCAATGCACCGATGAGCAGAAGGTGGAGACCCTTGGCTATCTTCTGGATGGGCGTGCGCGTAGGTGGTGGAGGTTTACTTCTACACCTTTTGTTGCGGCGAGAGGAGTGGCCACCTGGGCCGAGTTCCGCACAGCTTTCCAAAAGCGGTATTTTCCTCCTGCACTCCGACAGTCGAAGGTAGGCGAGCTACTGAGTCTGCGACAGGGAACCATGTCTATCGATGAGTATCAGCAGAGGTTCTTTGATCTGCTATCCTATTGCCCCGAGATTGCTGATAGCTCAGAGATGAAGTATAATCTGTTTCTTCAGGGCCTTAACCCTGAGATCCATGACCATGTGGCGGTTGGTGACGACATGTCCTACGAGGGTTTGGTGAGCCGTTGTCATCAGGCAGAGGACAGCATTCGGCGGAACAGGTCTTTCTCTCAGTCGAGACCTGCTAGTTCTTTGGCCCCCCGTGCCTAGTCATTCAAGAAGTCTGGATCTTCTTCTTCCTCTGGTTCTGGAGGTATTGTCCGTTATGGTAAGAAGGACAAGTGTGATCACTGTGGGAAGAACCATCCATCCGACAAGTGCCGCAGAGCTTCTGGAGCTTGTTTCCATTGCGGAGAGACTGGTCATATCCGGAGGGATTGTCCGCAGTCTGGGGGAGGCGGTTCTGGATCTGGTTCAGGATCGGGTTCTCAGGCCACCGTTCAGCAGAGGTCGCAGGGACAGTCTGCTGGGAGTTCTCATTTGAGGCCACGAGCTTCTGGCCAGGTGTTTGCCCTGAGACATGATCAGGCTGTGGAGGAGAATGAGAAAGTCATCGCAGGTACATTTATGCTTTATGGTATACCTGCTCTTGTACTTATTGACACTGGTGCATCTCATTCCTTCATTTCTGCACGTTTTGTTAAGAGGCATAAGTTACCATGCATTGCACTAGACGTAGTGATGTCTGTTTCTACTCCGACGGGCCAATCTGCTTTGGCTAAGCGTCTAGTGATGGGTTGCCCTTTAGAGTTCGAAGGGAACGTTCTGTTGGCGAATCTCATGGTCCTGGCGATGGACGACTTTGATTGCATTCTAGGAATAGATGTGCTGACTACCTATCGAGCTTCAGTGGACTGCTATCAGAGATTAGTACGCTTTCATCCGGAAGGGAGTGAGAGTTGGTTTTTCTATGGTGAGGGAGCGCGACCCCCGATGCCTTTGGTATCAGCTTTGAGAGCCTGTCGAGCTCTGGAGTCTGGCGGGGAAGGCTACCTTATCTATGCAGTTGATTTGTCCGCTGAGAGTATTGGGATAGAGAGCATTCCTGTTGTGGATGAATTTCCAGATGTGTTTCCTGATGAGATTCCGGGTTTTCCTCCTGCTAGGGAAGTCGAGTTTGGCATAGAGTTGATGCCGGGTACTTCGCCTATTTCTAGAGCACCGTATCGTCTGGCTCCGTCAGAGATGCGTGAGTTGAAGAATCAGCTACAGGATCTTTTGGACAAGGGGTACATTCGTCCTAGTGTATCCCCTTGGGGAGCTCCTGTTCTCTTCGTGAAGAAGAAGGATGGGTCGATGCGGCTGTGCATTGACTATCGGCAGCTGAATCGAGTCACTGTGAAGAACAAGTATCCGTTGCCTCGTGTTGATGACTTGTTTGACCAGCTGCAGGGCACATCAATTTACTCCAAGATTGACTTGAGATCTGGGTATCATCAGTTGAGAGTCCGTGATCAGGACGTAGCCAAGACTGCATTCCGTACTCGCTATGGGCATTACGAGTTCCTAGTGATGCCATTTGGTTTGACCAATGCGCCGGCTATATTCATGGATCTGATGAACCGTGTCTTCAGGGAGTATTTGGACAAGTTTGTCGTGGTCTTCATTGACGACATCTTGGTGTATTCGCGTAATACAGAAGAGCATGTTTCTCACTTGCGGTTAGTACTACAGACTCTTCGAGATGAGCAATTGTACGCCAAGCTGAGCAAGTGTGAGTTCTGGATGGATAGAGTGGTTTTTCTTGGCCATATCATATCCAGGGAGGGGATTTCTGTTGATCCAAGCAAGATTGAAGCGGTACTTAATTGGTCGCGTCCGACGACGGTTGCTGAGATCCGTAGTTTTTTGGGTCTAGCAGGGTATTATCGTCGCTTCATTCTGAATTTCTCTCAGTTAGCTCGACCGTTGACGCAGCTTACCCGCAAGGGTGTGGATTTCGAGTGGTCCTCCGAGTGTGAGGAGAATTTCTGTGAGCTTCGACGACGGTTGACTTCTGCGCCGGTGTTAGCATTACCGTCAGGATCTGGAGGGTATGTAGTTTACACGGATGCTTCTCTTCAGGGGTCAGGTTGTGTCCTGACTCAGAATGGGCATGTGATCGCATACGCTTCTAGACAGCTGAAGCTTCACGAGGACAACTACCCAGTTCATGATTTGGAGTTAGCAGCCATTGTGTTCGCTTTGAAGATCTGGCGTCATTATCTGTATGGCGAGAAATTTGAGATCTTCACCGACCATAAGAGTCTCAAGTATTTGTTCACTCAGGCGGAGTTGAACATGAGGCAGAGACGTTGGATGGATTTGCTTAAGGACTATGATTGCGAGATTAAGTACCATCCGGGAGCTGCTAATCTCACCGCTGATGCTTTGAGTCGCAAGGTGCGACTATCCGCACTTCAGACTTGTTCGATGTCTAGTGCGATCAGTGACTGTTGTACTTCAGGTTATACCTTCAAGCATAAGAAAGGTATGCAGAGTATCCAGATGTTTGCGATATTATCTGAGCCAGCCTTGTATTCGCGGATCCGAGATGCTCAGATGTCTGATTCGAAGACCCAGCGTTTAGCTCGTCTAGCTAACGAGGGTAGCTCGTCTGGATTTCATTATCAGTCAGATGGCTTTCTGTGTTTGTCTGGTAGGCTTGTGATTCCACAGGATGAAGAGTTGCAAGAGGAGATTTTGTCTCAAGCACATCGCACTAAGTTGAGTATTCATTCTGGGAGCAACAAGATGTACAAAGATCTACGTACTCGTTTCTGGTGGAAGGGAATGAAACGCAGTGTTTATCAGTTTGTTTCGAGATGTTTGGTGTGTCAACAGGTCAAGGCAGAGCACCGACGACCTGGAGGATTGCTTCACAGTCTGCCTATTCCTGAATGGAAATGGGAGTTTATCACTATGGACTTTGTGACCCATTTGCCGGTATCCCCGAGGAACTGTGATGCTATCTGGGTGGTGGTGGACCGACTCACCAAGTCAGCGCATTTCATTGCCTATAGCCGAGAGTACTCTGTGGATCGCATGGCTCGGTTGTACATTCAGGAGATCGTTCGACTTCATGGAGTGCATGTGAGCATTGTCAGCGATCGGGACCCCAGGTTTACTTCTAGATTCTGGGGGAGTGTTCAGCGTGCGATGGGTACTACTCTCAGTTTGAGTACAGCCTATCATCCAGAGACTGATGGTCAGTCAGAGCGCACTATCCGTACGTTAGAGGATATGCTTAGAGCGTGCGTCATGGATTTTGGTTCAGCCTGGCAGGATCATTTGTCGTTGATCGAGTTCGCTTACAACAACAGCTATCATACTAGTATTGGGATGGCACCTTTTGAGGCGTTGTATGGGCGACGTTGTCGTACTCCACTCTTCTGGGAAGAAGTGGGGGAGAGACAGGCTGAAGGACCGGAGTTTATCCAGCAGGCGATAGACATTGTTGATCAAATCAAGAAACGGATTAAGACTGCACAGGATCGTCAGGCCAGTTATGCTAATATCAAGCGTAGGCCTTTGCAGTTCGAGGTCGGGGAGAAAGTGTTTCTGAGAGTGTCACCTTTCCGCAAGATTCTCAGATTTGGCCTTAAGGGCAAGTTGTCTCCCAGATTTATCGGTCCGTTTGAGATCTTGGAGAGTATTGGCGATTTGGCTTATCGACTAGCTTTGCCACCGCATCTATCCAGTATTCACGACGTGTTCCACGTATCTCTGTTGCGACGGTATGTGGCGGATGAATCTCATATTCTGCAGCGGTCTGAGGTTCAGGTAGACAAGGATTTGACTTATGTTGAGAAACCTCTTCGTATCCTGGATTATAAGGATAAGGTTTTACGGAACAAAGTCATTCCTTTGGTTTTAGTTCAGTGGCAGCGCCGAGGCACTGAGGAAGCTACTTGGGAGCTTGAGGACAGGATGCGTAAAGACCATCCTGAGTTGTTTTGATTTCATTCTTTAAGTTGTATTCAGTTGCAAACTCTGTAAACGTTTGATTTGAATAAAGAATGTTTCTGATTTCTGTATTTGCATTCGGTACTTAAGATCTGATTTCGAGGACGAAATATCTTAAGTGGGGGAGAATGTAGTAGCCCGTGCCCTAATTGAGTAATTAAAGGATTAATGCTAATTAAATAAATTGGGGATTGGACGGATCGGAAGCTCCGAAGGGACGATCGGAAGCTCCGATCGGGATCGGAAGCTCCGATGAGGATCGGAGGCACCGATGATATTACGTCATCCATGACGTGTGGCTGGATCGGAAGCTCCGATCAGGATCGGACGTTCCGATCACCCCTATCCGAAGTCAACAAATGATATTTTGACACGTGGAAGATCAGGATCTTCGGAAGCTCCGATGGCAGGATCGGACGTTCCAATCGAGGTTCGGACGTTCCGATCAAGGATCGGAAGCTCCGATCATTGTCTATAAATAGAAGGCCGAGACTTCATTTCTCCTTGCCAATTCCGGATTTCCTCTCTATTTCTAGTCATATTCGAGCTGTTCTAGTCTTCTTAGACTTGGTCCGGAGGTCGGAGAGGCGTTCGATAGTCGTAGCGGAGTTGTGCCCAAGTTCTGGAGGCATCGACATCAAAGGGCTAACGACGGACGAAGGTATAGCTTTTGCTTCCTATAAATATTTAGGAGTATGCTATAGCTTAGTTAAGGCTTTTAGGGCGCTATAATGATAGTAGTATCATTTCGCTGTGTAGGCGGACTTTAGGCTTGGACTTAGAGCTGGTAGTGCCTACCTGGTATTTGAGGTACGAAAGTACTGTTCGAGATATCCTGACTGAGTATGCATGTATTATATGACTGCATGAGTTATATGCCATGATATTATGCTGCATTCATTTGCATCTTGCTGTATCTCTTTCGAGATGTCTGTAGTAGGGTTGTACCCTATCCTGTTAGTGGATGGACTTCCATCGATTTGGGTCCGGCGTATCCACAGTTATCTCGGTATGGGAGCCACCTCCTGAAGCAACGGCACAGCGTGCTACATACCAGGGCCCGGTCTGTCTCTGTTATCTGATCCTTGACCTCGAGTCTATAGGGAGTTCACTTTGCATGCATGTATACTCATACTCTCGCACTGAGCGTTGTATGCTCACGTCTCGTACTCTGTATTTTCTGGACACCCTATTCCATGGGGCAGGTTTGCGATTGGACGAGGAGGGTGGATCCAGGAGGGGCTAGTCAGTGGTTGGCCAGCTGGAGCTTCGTCTAGGTTTTATTACTGTTGTTTTGGGTTTATACAGCTATTCGATTTGGTTGTATATTATTGGATAATTACAGATTCCTTTTCTTGGGATTGTGTAATGTTATTGGTTTCCGCAGTTTTATTCTGATATCTGTTTTATTAAGTTAATTGCATGCCTAAGTTCTGTTTAGTAGGTGATCTGGGTAAGGGTCACTACACTTTCTCTCTGCTTTCGACTGCTGACAGTTCAAAACATCGGGATACAGACCTCGTGACATCATTCTTCATCTGCTTCTACAAGAATTGATTTTTCAAATCATTGA
Organism: Henckelia pumila; assembly: GCF_033568475.1. Lineage (NCBI taxonomy): Eukaryota > Viridiplantae > Streptophyta > Magnoliopsida > Lamiales > Gesneriaceae > Henckelia > Henckelia pumila. The sequence goes on from NC_133122.1 coordinate 39,345,333, forward strand.
ATATCTTTCTGCCACTTGGATGAAAACTGAATCGAACGCAATGTGCCTTTTGCAAGATACGTTGTCTCAAATCTGCAATATCGGCACAACAAAACGATTATTCACAAATAAAGTATCATCCATAACCTGAAACTCAAACTGGTGTCCAGATCTGACTTTTTCTATCAAACCATGAATAATCGAATCAGATTTTTGTGCTTGTTTGATTTCCACAATCAACTCTGGTTCGGCTTGAATAGCAAAAATTCTGATAGACCTCCTATCTGCTTCAAACTTATAAAGATAGTGACGCCAGATCTTCCAAGTAAATACGATCGCTATGAGTTCAAGATCATGAATCAGATGTCGAATCTGGTGCGACTTCAGCTGCCTCGATGCATAGGCTATCACGTGCTTCCTCTGCATCAGAACACATCCCAAACCTCGATATGAAGAATTGCAATGAATTGTAAGATCATTAGTACAAAAAGGAATAAAGAACACTGGAGCGCTGGTCAATCTATTCTTCAGGTCAATAAAACTGGTCTCATAAGATTCGGTCCAGACAAAAGCGCATTCTACTGAGTTAGCTGAGTAATCGGCTCCGCAATAGAAGAGAATCCCTCGAAAAATCTGCGATGTTAACCCGCTATACCCATAAATCTTCAAATCTCAGGTATATATGTCGATCTAGACCAATTCATAACTGCTTCGATCTTGCGGTGATGTGGTTGCTGCAGCGATGGCGGATTCTGTGGCGATGGTGATGGCTTTTGAGGTGGCTGTGGGACAAATGGTGCTCCTTTCTATCTCAACAAACCAATTTTTGCGCCTTTAGCTTTGTTAAGTACATCGGCAAAATTGTCGGGTCTTCCACTGTTCACCAATGTAAACACATCTGGATTCAAGCCATTTATAAATCGATTCTCCTTGGCCTCATCATTTTCCGGTATGTGTGGAGAAAACTTCAACAAACTAGAAATTTTGGCCACATATTTCTCAATATTTAGCTGTCCCTGTCTCAAACTAGAAAATTCCGTCCATTTATCTTTTCTGTAGGAGACTGGAAAGAAACGTTGATAAAACTCAGTTTTAAACACAGTCCATGTGATAATCGTACCTCGAGTCTCCAAGTATTTCTTTGTTGTAATCCACCAACTTTTTGCAACTTCATGAAGTTGATGTACAACAAGTCTGATTCTACGATCATCAGAATTGTCCAGAGATTCAAACAACTGATCAATTTCTTCCAGCCAATTCTCACAGTCCACTAAATTCTTGGTCCCCTTAAATGTTGGCGGTTTAAAAAATTGGAATCTCTTCAACAATGGCTCCATCGGTGTAGGAGTCATTTCCATCGGATCATTAAATGTACTGCCCTGAGCATTCTGAGGACCTGCCACTATCTGTGGTACATTCGGGGGTCGACGAGGAGGCATATATGATATTTAAACAGATTATCACACAATACAGTATCATATTCAGCAATTCTATTCCCATTCTTCTCTGATCGACATTCTCATGCGTTCTCATGAGAATTCAGGTTCTGATCGAGAAAAATTCTGGAATTGTTTCTTAAATAAAGCATGAATTTACAATTTAAATCACATAATCATGTAATCATATAATTATTGAAATTATAGAGCATGCTGGCATGGAATTCATATAATCAAATAAAGAATTCAATCTTATGCAAAATAAATAAATCAAGCGGGTTCGATCTACCCCGCTCAGTATATTCTATCTTAATCCAAGAACTTATGTTCTGATACCACCTAATGTGGGAACCCGGGTGCAATAATATAATAATCTTAAATTCCTTGAATAAACAAATCCGTAAAAAAAATTAATTAATGCTACAGTACTTGCGAAGAAGCGCAAGAGTGCAGAAACCACCTTGTGCAGAAGCACAAGTCTTGCGCTTCTGCACAAGAGTGTTCTCTTACTCTTGCGCATGGGCGCAAGATCTGCGCATCTGCTTTGTCCGAAAATCTCCAATCTCTGTAATTCTGGCGCTTCTGCGGGAAAAGTGGTGCTTCTGCTTGTTCTTAAAATCACAAGCTACTGTCAAAATTTCCAATTCCCTATTCTGAGATTGAAAACTTGAACACATAAAAATCTTAAAACATGGTTATAACATATAATCCAAAATAAGTCAAAAACTGTAAAAACAAGATTACAACACGTCGTTCTTCAAAATACGAGTATTTGACCATTCAAACAAACTAGACATATCTAGTCAAATAAACACATACAACTCATCTACAACCCGGATTACCACTTCTAACTTGTCTCTTCCTTTTCACTGCCCTCTATTGCTTGACCTCGAACCACCTGTTACCATGCACACATACAAAAACAAGGCAACAATCGGATAACTCCAGTGAGAATAATATTCTCAGTATAAACAACATAACATGTTATCTAAAATCAATATCAATGCAATGCATGTTTTATAATAAGGATGTCAAATACGATAACAAAAAAATCTTGGTTCTTGGGATCTCGGGGAATAAAATCTCAAGCATCCCACCGACTCTACCAATTGAGGTGGTGTCAAGCACTTCAATCCCCTGAATTTGGCGCAACTATAGTGAGTCATATAGATCTAGGAGTAAATCTATCTCCTTTGCCACTCAACTATAGCTCCCCAAACGTCTTTTGCAATCTAGGCCATTCGGCCCTCTATGCTTTTCAGGTTGTGGGCTCAAGATGAATGCAACATAATCTTGATGCATTATGCTATAATAAGGAATGTAAAATATTCTAATCAAGCAACAAAGTGCACATTCAAAGCAACAACCAAACATATATTGCAAGCAGGAGCAAATAAGTATGTGATTCAAATAGGTAAACTCAAGAATCATATCTATCTTGAGTGTTCTATCATGTCTGGATTGCTGTCAATTTATACTTTTACTCTTGAGTTTGAGCTGCTTCAAATCTAGATAATCGACAAAAACAAACTCATATAAAAATCTGCTCAATCGCAAATAAATCTTCAAGTTAGAAACAACTTCAAACCTTGATCAAATCTTTCCCGATTCAAATCTGAATTCCCTTGTTTGATAGCCTTTTATAAATCTGAAAATGAGTGTATGTATGACTGAAAATCAGTATTCAAACCAATTCAATCCATGGTTCAATCAACTATACAAAATCTCGACAATTCGTGAACCGACGGCGTAACGGCTAAAAACCGGCAACCGTAACTCATTTCTATCAAATCTCACAATCCAACACAACTCGAATACATCTCATATCGGCATAAAATCAGAAAAACCAAACCATATCAGACTTGGCCCTTTTCGAAAATCACTTCAAAAATCATAACAATTTCATAGGGTATCCGTTTTTCGATCCGACTTCGAATATATAGTCTATGCTGACTCAAGAACACATATCTATGATCAACTTCTGAATTCTCCAACATAAAAAATCTCAAAACATGCTGGTTCATAGAGATACTTACATCACTTTATAGCTCTCGAGGCAAGGATCGCAGACTATGTAAATAATTGAAATCGGCTGAACGGATCTTGAAATATCTAGAATTGATGATGAAGTCCAATTGAAGAAATGAAGCTCACGATTCTTTCTAGAAATTCTGTGAATATGAACATACATACACACGTTGATAGACATATATGTAACAACTGTCCCACTCAAAGTAAGGAATTTGCACTTTAATCCCTGAAAACTTTGAAATTTGCAAACTAGTCCCTAAAACTTTTTTTAATTCAATTTCAATCCTAAATAATTTAAGAATATCAAAATTTAAATCTAAACTCCAAAAATTATCAAATTAAATATTCTCGGATTAAAATTAAATAATCTTGGGCCTTACAGTTTAAGTGTTGGGAGCATGAGTTTAAAATCATCTAAGTATGTAAAAGTTTAAATAACCCATTTTTCCTTAGGCATGAAATTTGAGTATTGGAATTTGAACTTGCGTACAGATGGCTCCCCGTCGTGAGCATATTGCGGAGCCGCCGCCACCTCCTCCTCACCACCTTCTCTAGCTACAGACGTCAGGACTCAGGTGTTGGCTAGTTTGGCTCGCATTCTTGAGCAGCATGCTGAGGTTGCTCCTAGGGCTAGACCGGGGAATGTCTATGAGTTGTTTTGGAAGATGGACCCAAAATATTTTGCTGGTACGACCGACCCATTTGTAGCTGAGGGTTGGATCCGCTCACTTAAGGTGATCTTTCGATACATGGAGTTGGGTGATCCAGACCGAGTTTGTTGTGTCAACTTTCTTCTTAAGTATGATGATGCCCTTTGGTGGGATGGAGTTGAGAAGACAGTGGACCCAACTACTTTACCATGGACTGATTTCTGGAAGCTCTTCTTTGAGAAGTACTTTACCGCAAATGGGAGGGCTCGATTGAACAAGGAGTTTATGAGCCTACGACAGGGAGATCTATCAGTGGCTGAGTTTGTGAAGAAGTTTGAGAGAGGCTGTCACTTTGTGCCCTTGATTGGATATGATGAAGCAGAGAAGTTCCAGAATTTTATTGATGGGTTGCGACCCACTTTCGCCGTGATGTATTGATGGCAGAGCCGACGGATTATGCTATTGCGCTTAAGCGAGCTTTGAGATCCGAGCAGTCTTTGAGGGACATTAGTGCAGAGGCGCATAGCAAGAGGCCTTTTACATCACAGGGCCAGCCGCAGCAGAAGCACGGCAAGAAGCCGTATTCTGGACCGCCGAGACAGCAGAGGCCCCAGGCACAGCAGGCTCAGAGACCCGCTCCTCCCAAGGCTGGGGAGAATCCGATTTATCCAGTTTGCCGCAAGGCCCGCTTTGGGAAGTGTTTAATGGGAGCTAGAGTGTGCTACAAGTGTAAGAAGTCAGGACATGTGGTGACTGATTGCCCAGAGGTGAGGAGGCCCACGACCGGGCGAGTCTTTGTTATGCAGGCCGAGAAGGCCGACCCGGATACTACTTTTATCATAGGCAACACTTTAAGCTTTTGGGGTAAAAAACAATTTATTTAATTTATTGATTGAATTTGTGTTGGTGAGCTGTTTAATTTGGAATTTGTCATGTGCAAGTTGATAAGTATTCTTGGGAATTTGGGATTTGACCTAAGATTTGTAATATGTTGCATGATTTGTGTTATGATTTGTTGGTTTGCATGATAATGAATTTGGAATTGGAGGAGTTAGGATAAATGTAGGTAGGACTTGTGGTTAGGAAACTCAATTGTTTGTGTTGTAACCGCTGTTTTTGTAGGAAGAATCTTAGTAGCTGGTGTAGCCACCAAGACATTATTAGACTCGGGGGGCTACACACTCTTTTATTTCCGAGGAGTTTGTGCTTAAGTGGGGAGTTCAACGAGAAGAGTTATAAGCGGGATTCTTAGTTACTATCCCGTTAGGGGAAGAGTTGTCCACCAGGAGCATAGTCAGAAATCTTGAACTTCTCTTTAAAGGACAATCAGTGGTTGCAGACTTGATAGTGTTGCCTATGCCTGATTTTGATCTGATTCTTGGGATGGACTGGATGGTGAAGAATGTTGTGGTGATTGACTTTTAGGATATTCGTGTTGATTATACCAGAGGGTGTGGAACCGTTCTGGTTCGAGGCTGCTAAGAGTTTGAGGAAGGCCCGGATCATATCCTTTCTACAAGCAAGGCAGCTTATTATGGATGGATGTGAGTCATTCTTGGCTAGTGTGTCTTTGACAGAGTTACCGGCCAGACCCGTGATTTTGGATGTGAAAGTTGTCAGGGATTTTGGAGATGTGTTCCCAGATGACATTGCAGGTCTTCCACCCGATAGAGAGGTTGAGTTATCTATCGATTTGGTTCCTGGTACCGTGCCAATTTATAAGGCACCATACAGATTGGCTCCTACACGTCTAGTTTTTTTCCTTGGCGCACCAGTCCTTTTTGTGAAGAAGAAGAAGGATGAGAGTTTGAGATTGTGTATATAATACCAGGAGTTGAATGGAGTGACGGTGAAGAATAAGTACCCACTTCCCAGTATTGAGGATCTCTTTGATCAGTTGCAGGGAGCTCCGTGTTGTTGAAGATTGATCTTCGTTTGGGCTATCATAAGTTGAATGTGAATCAGATGTGTTCAAGACTTCTTTTAGGACTCTTTATGGCCACTACGACTTCCTTGTGATGTCGTTCGGTTTGACGAACGAGCCCGCAGTTTTTATGGATCTTATGAACCGCATATTTTTAGCCGTACTTGGATTGATTTGTCATTGTATTCATCGATGATATCCTCATTTACTCCAAGGACCGAGAGGAGCACACACAACACTTGAGGACAGTTCTAGAGGTGCTTCGAGATCGGAGGTTATTCTCCAAGTTTGAAAAGTGTGAATTTTGGTTGGATAGAGTGACATTCTTGGGTCATGTAATCTCCAAGAGCGGTGTAGAGGTGGATCCCTCCAAGGTTCAAGCAGTGAAAGGGTGGTCAGTACCTAGAAACACTTCGGAGATTCGAAGCTTCCTTGGATTGGCTAGTTATTATAGGAAGTTCATCAAGGGGTTTTCGTCGTTGTGCCCTTGACCGAATTGACCAAGAATAATGCTAAGTTTGATTGCAATCTTTCGGAGTGTCAAGAGAGCTTTGATGTGTTGAAGAAGGCTCTTACGACAGCAACAGTGTTAGTTATGCTATCAGGGCAAGGTGATTTTGTTGTGTACATTGATACTTTTAAGCTGGGATTAGGAGCAGTTCTCATGCAATGAGATAGAGTTATTGCTTATGCTTCTAGAAAGTTAAAGGATCATGAGAAGAATTATCCTACTCATGATTTGGAGTTATACGCAGTGGTTTTCGCGAACAAGATTTGGAGGCACTATCTCTATGGAGAGAAGTAAAAGATCTTTACTGACCATAAGAGCCTCAAGTTCTTCTTCACCTAAAAGGAGTTAATTATGAGGCAACGGAGATGACTTGAGTTGGTGAAGAACTACGACTGCGACATAAGTTATCACCCGAGTAAGGCTAATGTCGTCGCAAATGCTTTGAGTAGGAAAGCAGCAGTGATTACCTCCTTGTCAGTGTCTAGACCATTGCAGTACGAGATTCAGAGGTTTGACCTGGAGTTCTATGCCAGGGGTAGGGCACCCGACTATCTTCTCTTTCAGTGCTGACCACATTGTTTGATCGTATCCTTCCTGTTGTGCTTATCTCTTATTTATACAAAGATACCAATGTCCACCAACTGCTTGATTTTAGGACCGATACATCCATTGGGCCTGAGGTAGTTAGTTTACTTAATAAACTTCAGCCCATTTTTGAAGTTATTAATTTGCAAGTCAAATAAGAAATTTCCACCTTAAATTACAAGTTAACTCCAACTTCAATGATCTTCATTCCCCTCCAGCACCCATGGGCTTATGTTCTTCCAACATTAACCAAGTCCAGACAGTGTTTGAACTTGGTTGTAGGTAAAGCTTTGGTAAGTGCATCTGCTGGATTTTCTTCATTGGATATTTTAATCATGTTCACAAGCCCCTTTGAAATAACATCTCTCACAAAATGAAATTTCACATCAATGTATTTAGATCTTTCAGGAAACACTTGATGCGGTCAATTGAATTGTGCTTTGGTTACATAAGCAATAAATGACCACACAATTATTGGGGGACATCAAATTTGTAACAGGGTCCAAACTATTGAAATTCGCCACCACTATTTTCTTAATGGTGGCAGGGAAGTTAGAAATTTTCATGTCTTTAAGGACGATCAATCCTCGATATCCAATATTTTAAGATCAGATATGTTTGCTGGTAGATACTTGAGTGCATGACAACCAAGAATCTCTAGGATTTTAATAGTAGGGTGAATACCATTCTTCGGAAATTCAAAAAACTCGGTGCAAAATTTTATAACCAACTCTCTTAAAAGTTTGAGGTTGCTCAAATCATTCGAAAGGGACGTCACACTTCCACAATTTAATAACTCTAGAACTTCAAGACTAGAAGACAGTTGTTGCTCCCCTTCACCCAAAGAAATAAGTCATTCTGCAATAATCATGCGCCTTATTTTGTCAAGTTGTGTGTGGGACATCTTGCTTGGACAAACAAATTACATCTCGTCGCAGCTTCGACACTTTAAAATCTCAAGCGTGGGTTGCATAAGTTCCATGGGTATGTGAGAGAATGCAGTAATAGACTTGTCTTTCAAGTTCTTTATGTTTTCAAGATCACAGAAGCTTTTCAACAAAACGATGTTGCACTCCTCAATATCTAACTATTGTAGTGTAGGTAAACCCAATGGACCAACAACGTCTATTTATTATTATACATTGGGGACAATGCTTTTATTTATTACTATACACTAGGGACAATGCAAAAAAATTTTATGGCATCCCCTCAACTGTTTGCAATTTTTAATTTTCAATAAGCCTCAATCACTAGGTCATCACATCTATAGAGATAAAACTTAAATAGGTTTGAAAATTTGAGGGAGAAGCTTAGGAAATGCTTGTAATTCACCAAATACGGTATACTAACATCTTCAAGAGAGACCCCATAATAATTTGGGAACATCAACTTTGTAACAGGATCCAAACTATTGCAATTTGCCACCACTAAGTTTTTAATAATGTCAGGGAAATTAAAAAATTTTCCATATCTTCAAGGACGAGCAAGCCTCGATCTCCAATATTTCAATATTAGATATGTTTGTTGGCAGGGACTTGAGAGCATGACAGCCAAGAATCGCTAGGACTTTAACAGTCGGGGGAATACCATTCTTCAGAAATTCAACAAACTTGATGCAAAATTGTATAGGAACTCTCTTAAAATCTTGAGGCTTCTCAAATCATTCGAAAGAGACGTCACACTTACACAATGTAATAACTCTAGAATTTCAAGACTAGACTGCAGTTGTTGCTCCCCTTCACCCAAATAAACAAGTTGGTCATATTCTACAATAACCATGCACCTTAGTTTGGCAAGTTGTGTGTGCGACATCTTGCTTGGCCAAAAAAATTACATCTCGTCGCAGCTTCGACACTCTAAAGCCTCAAGCATGGGCTGAATAAGCTCCATGGATAGGTGAGAGAGTGCAGTAACAGACTTGACTTTCAAGTTCTTTACATTTTCAAGATCACAGAAGCTTTTCAACGAAACGGTGTTGCATTCCTCAATATCTAGTGAAGGTAAACTCCATGGAGCAACATCGTCTAATTTGTCGCATTTAGACATTTTCACCCACGAAAAAAAATTTCGTACGCCCCCTTCCCTAAAAAAATAACAATAATTTTTTCTAGAGAGAAGATGGAGGATGTTGATGATAGTGCCGATTTTCGAGGCTTGGTGCCCGAGGTAGTTGTCCCTTGCTTTTATTTATTATTGTATATCGGGGACAATGCACAAATTTTTGCTTGCATCGACCTCAATTGTTTGCAATTTTTAATTTTCAGTAGCCTCAATCTTGGTGGCAATCAATACTGCGGAAAATGCACTAGGCCATCACATCTACAGAGATAAAACTTAAATAGGTTTGAAAATTTGAGGGAGAATCTAAGGGAATGCTTGTAATTTACCCAATTCGATAGACTAACATCTTTAAGAGAGACCACACAATCATTGGGGTACATAAACTTTGTAACAGGTTCCAAACTATTGCAATTTACCACCACTAGCTAGTTTTTTAATGATGTCAGGAAAGTTAGACATTTTCCATGTCTTCAAGGACGATCAATACTCGATATCCAATATTTCAAAATCAGATATGTTTGGTGGTAGGGACTTGAGAGCATGACAACCAAGAATCTATAGGATTTTAACGGTAAGGGGAATACCGTTCTTCGAAAATTTAACAAACTTGGCACACAATTTTATAAAAAGCCCTCTTAAAAGTTTGAGGCTTCTCAAATCATTAGAAAGAGATGTCACACTTCTACAATGTAATAACTCTAGAACTTCAAGACTAAAAGACAGTTTTTGCTCCTCTTAACCCTAAGAAACAAGTTGGTCACATTCTGCAATAACCATGCGCCTTAGTTTGGCAAGTTGTGTGTTGGACATCTTGCTTGGCCAAACAAATTAATCTCGCCGTAGCTTCGACACTCTAAAACCTCAAGCATGGGCTGCATAAGTTCCATGGGTAGGTGAGAGAGTGCAGTAATAGACTTGACTTTCAAGTTCTTTACATTGTTAAAACTCAATGGAGAAACATCGTCTAATTTGTCGCATTTAGACAACCCACAAAAAAAAATTCCGTCGGCCCCCCCTCCCTAAAAAAATAATAATAAATTTTTTTAATAAGATGGAAGATGATGATAGCACCGAGTTCCGACGCTCGTGCCTGAGGTAGGTGTCCCTTGCTTCTATTTATTATTATACATTGGGGACAATGCACAAATTTTTGCTGGCATCGACCTCAACTATTTACAATTTTTAATTTCCAGTAGCCTCAATTTTGGTGCAAACCATTTTGCGGAAATTTCACCAGGTCATCATATCTACATAGATACAACTTAAATAGGTTTGAAAATTTGAGGGAGAATCTAAGGAAATGCTTGTGATTCACCCAATCCGATAGACTAACATATTTAAGAGAGACCACACAATCATTGGGGAACATCAACTTTGTAATATGGTCCAAACTATTGCAATTTTCCACCACTAGGTAGTTTCTTAATGTTGGCAGGGAAGTTAGACATTTTCCATGTATTTGAGGACGAGCAATCCTCGACCTCCAATATTTCAAGATCAGATATGTTTGTTGGCAGGGACTTGAGAGCATGACAGCCAAGAATCTTTAGGATTTTAACAGTAGGGGGAATACCATTCTTCCAAAATTCAACAAACTTGGCACAAAATTTTTTAACCAACTCTCTTAAAAGTTTGAGGCTTCTCAAATCATTCTAAAGAGACGTCACACTTCCATCAATAAGGTTACGTGAACCATCTTGCTCCCATGTGCTTTCGCCATTGTCCATATTTGAGCACAAACCATCTTGAAAAGAAATGAATAACACAAAGTTAAAAAAAATATTTTTATAATACTTTCACTATCTTTTTCAAAGAATGTTGAGGTTACGGGGATGAGGTGTGGGGGGTTTAGGTGGAGCCTACCATGAGGGTTTTGAATTTGAATCGGAGAAGGAAGAATTTACGTTGACGGGAGGTCAATTGAGAGGACATGTGTTCATTTTGATTTTTTTGTTTTTAAAAATGTTAAACAAAAAAAAATTATCCCCATAAATTTATTTTTAAAAAAAACAAAAAAAACAAGGAATTTAACATAGACATGAATAAGGCTGGAAATTTTTTTGAAAAATCCCAACATTTCCCGAATCTCATCTATTAGAACCCAAATTTCAGTTGAGGACCAAATTCAGTTGAGCTTCCAAATTTCAATTGATGATCAAATTCAGTTGAGGTCAACATCACCAAAGAACCAAACTCATCCCATAGTTGTCTTAACCTTGAATAATAAACAGAACCTATAGTGTTACTTTGCACCAATTTTTTGATCTCATGGTGAATCGTGAAAATCCTCGATCCATTCACCTTGTCGAACAGTTCTTTCAGATCCTCCCAAACCTTTTGCTGCATCAGCAACATATACAATCGCAACAAATATCTCCTTAGAAACATTATTCATTATCCACGATAACAATATCGCATTGCATCTTAACCATTGCAAAGTGTACTTGAAGTATATTCAGGTTTTTTCAAACTTCCATCAATATACTCTAGCTTTTTTTTGCACGTAATGCGATCAACATCACTCGACTCTAGATCGCATAATTTTCAGTGCCTATGAGATGCTCGGTGATCAGACAAACTCCTGGTGTATCCGAAGTGAGAATATGCAATGGATCGTGATCATCAATTGCAGATGATGTCGTTGAAGAAGCCATGAAAAAACTTTGAAATACAGAAAAATTGATGAATTATAAAATATGTGATTCAATCGATCGGCTATAATCTTCGGATCACCCGAATCTGAGAATAAATCAACCAAGAGAGCAAGTAGTTCAATGGATTAAACATGTCTCTGTTACCATGTTGAAAATATCAAAGCACACAAAAATACGAGGGAAATTCGGGAAAGAAAGTATTTCATTTTCTCGAAAAATCTATTCACAACTAATACTCAATCATATTTATATTTACAAATAAAATTAAAAACATGTGTTTCACAGTAGCAAATTTAACATTATTTACAAGGATTATTTGCCTTGTCTTTCTTCCAAGGAAAGGGTGCGAAGATCATAGTAGGTGGATTAGTGGCCTACAAATCAAAAATCATGATCAATACATAAACATTTTACTTAAAAAAAGCAAAAATATCATTAAAATGAAAATAATACATATCATATGGTGCTCCATATTTTCAAGGAGATGCACCTGTTTTTCTTGATTGGCTTGGATGTCAATCTAGTGTTGGTGAAACTCTTGACTCAGAAATTTAAAACTTCACTCCTCCGTCGTCATGATCTTTTTAGAAATTTTCATATCTTTAATAACGATCCCTAGCATGGCAATTGTGGCCATCGATAAGGCCCTATATGCTTCCGCCATTGTCCATATTTGAGCCCAAACTATGTTGAAAAGAAAATGAATATCACAAAGTTAAAAAAATATATTTTTATAATACTTTCACTATCTTTTCCAAAGAATGTTGAGGTTACGGGGGTGGGTGGTGTGGGGTGGTTTAGGTGGAGCCTACCGTGAGGGTTTGGGTATGAATCGGAGAAAGAAGAACGTTGACGGGAGGTCAATTGGGAGGACATGTGTCCGTTTTGATTTTTTTTTTGTTTTCTAAAATGTGAAACAAAAAAAAATTATCCCCATAAATTTATTTTTTGAAAAAATAAAAAACAAGTAATTTAACATAGACATGAATAAGGATGGAAAATTTTTTGAAAAATCCCGACCTTTCCCGAATCTCATCTATGAGAACCCAAATTTCAATTGAGGACCAAATTCAGTTGAGCTTCCAAATTTCAATTGATGATCAAATTCAGTTGAAGTCAACATCACCAAAGAACCAAACGCATCCCATAATTGTCTCAACCTTGGATAATACACAGAAATTGTAGTGTTACTTTGCACCAATTTTTTGATCTCATGGTGTATCGGAAAAATCCTCGATCCATTCACATTGTTGAAAAGTTCTTTCAGATCCTCCCATACTTTTGCCGCATCAGCAACATATAAAATAGCAAAAAATATCTCCTTTGAAACACTATTCATTATCCACGATAACACTATCACATTGCATCTTTACCATTGCAAAGTGTACTTGACGTAGATTCAGGTTTTTTTAACTTCCATCAATGAACTCCAGTTTGTTTTTCGCGCGTAATGCGATCAACATCACTCGACTCCAAATAGCATAATTTTCAGTGCCTATGAGTTGCTCGGTGATCAGACTAACTCCTGGTGTATCTGAAGTGAGAATATCCAATGGATCGTGAACATCAATTGTAGATGATATCGTTGAAGAAGCCATAAAAAATTTTTAAATATAAAAAAATTGATGAATTATAAAATATGTGATTCAATCGATCGGCTATTATCTTTGGATCACACGAATATGAGATTAAATCAACCAAGATAACAAGTAGTTCAATGGATTAAACCTGTCTCTGTTACCATGTTGAAAATATCAGAGCACACAAAAATACGAGGAAAAATTTGGAAATAAAGTCATTCATTTTCTCGAAAAATCTATTCACAACTAATGCTAAATCATATTTATATTTACAAATGAAAGTAAAAAAACGTGTGTTTCACAGTAGCAAATTTAACAGTACTTACAGGGATTATTTTCCTTGTCTTTCTTCCAAGGAAAGGGTGCGTAGATCATATTAGGTGGATTAGTGGCCTAAAAGAAAAAAAAAATGTTCAAGACACAAACATTTTACTAAAAAAATTCAAAATATCGTTAAAATGAAAATAATACAATACCATATGGTGCTCCATATTTTCAAGGAGATGCACCAGTTTTTCTTGATTGGCTTGGACGTTAATCTTGTGTTGGTGAAACTCTTGACTCAGAAATTTAAATCTTTTGTCCTCTGCCGTCATGATATTTTAGCATTTTTCATATCTGTAATAACGATCCCCAACATGGCAATGGTGGCCATCGATGAGGCGACGTGAACCATCTTGCACCCAAACCAAAATCAACTACCCTCGAAGTCTTAAGCATGTATTAAATCTTAAATCAAGAATTAAATAAATCCAACTGAAACGAAAACCATAAATACAAAATTGCCGGAAGAACAACCGGGCTAAAATGAAATAATAATATTATACAACCCCATCGAACGGAAAATACTAAATTCCAATGATCAACCTGATACAGAAAATAGAAGGACAAACTCCACGGAACCACTGTAGCTCACCGACCGCTACCTTCGGGTCCGTCCAACTTAAGCCTTGTCCCATCGAATAGGGTGTCCAACACAAAATACTATTGACGTGAGCATAAAATGCTCAGTACAAAAATACAAATATGCATATATCATGCATGCAAAAAATGCAATATGACGGGTACTGGAAAAACCTATCCAAAAGACTGCTCAGTCAAGGCGTCATGGTATGTAGCACTCTGGGCCGTCATATCAGGAGGTGGATCCCATACCAAAATAAAATGTGGATATATCCAGATCCAAATCCATGGAATCCATCCACTAAAATATGGGGCTGAGCGACCCCTATTACAGGCTACGCAAATCAAGGCATAAAACTCAACGTGTATATGCATGACGCATAATATCATGCAAATAATGCCACAGAAAACATGCAAATGTAATACCTGTATATTCAACATGGTATCTCGAATAATACTTCCGTACCTTAATCACAATAATAAATGAATCCCAGCTGTCCGGATCTCTAGTCCAAGCCATAATCATGCAGTTATTATATCACTTATATTGCTCTAAAAGCCTTAACTAGACTAATAGATACTCACAAAAGCTAATCTGAGTCTAGATTTATACATGCGTCCGTCGCTAGCCCACTGATGGTGATCACCTAAAAACTCAGGCATAGCTCTGCTACTATCCTCGTAGCACTCCGTCATGCCCGACCCTTTAGTAGGACACTTAGAAAGCCCTAAAACCAAGCTAGAATGAGAGAGAAGAGGGAATGTTGCGAGTTTGAAATATGGATTCTCGACCCCTATTTATAAAGGCAGTTTGAACGGTCTGATCCCAGTTTGGATCATCTGATCTCTTACGTGTCCCGCCACGTGTCAATCCAAATGCATGCAGCCAACCACATGTCCAAGTCACTGTTCGGAACGTCCGAACATGACTTCGGATCGTCCGATGTCCAATCCATGATGTCATTACTTACGTCATCTAGATGACATCACCCTGGACACTTGTCCAAGTGAGTTCGGAACGTCCGATCTTCTCGCATCATCCGAACTCCAATCGGAGCGTCCGATCTACCCAATTACTCAAAACCATTAAGGTCATTCTCGAACGTCCTGAATCCAAATCTCAATGCCTTAATTCCAACTAATGATCCCTTAATCATGATTTAACCAATTAAACATAATTAGACAATTGGTTTAATGTAGTTTGGATACGGGCTACTACAATATTTGAACTCAAAGAATCTTGAAAAGAAAATGAATATCACAAAGTTAAAAAAATTATTTTTATAATACTTTCACTAACTTTTCCGACGAGAATCGGAGAAGTAAGAATTTGCATTGACGGAAGGTCAATTGGGAGGACATGTGTTCGTTTGATTTTTTTGTTAAGTGAAACAAAAAAAAATTATCCCCATAAAATTTAGTTGAGTTCAACATTAGTTTAGTTTTTCAAGTTCATTCCAGTTGATCAATTCAATTCAGCTAAGCCAATTCAATTCAGCTCCGCGAGACTGATGAGCAGTTAGACTGAAAATTCAAAAAACCTGCAGTTTCAAAGTTGTTGCTAACACATTAACTCAAAATTATGGCAAATAATGGCATTAAATGGGAGATCAAAGCAGGGTTAGTTGCATTTTCTAAAGATGTCAGCATGTGACTTGCTGCAGTCGGTTTCAGTTGTATATATATTTGGGTGAAAGCAATTGGGTTTGTACTATCGGTTGTATTATGCCGGTTTATCTTGTAAATAATTGGTTTAAGTTTCCGTAATAAACTCTATTAAGTTTGAATAATCACTGTTTTCAATATTAAGCTAATTGCATGCTTAAGACTGCTAGTTAGTAGGTGATCCAGACGGGTCACTACATGTAAAGTCAGTCAAGGATTGATGAGTCAAGTTGTAACTTATCAGTCAAGGACTGATTTTTATTATTGAAATATAGGAGTTTCGGTTAGGAAATGTTGTAAGTATTAACTGAAGTGTGGTATTGCAAGGTGTTGTAATATTTAAAATCTTTTAGTAACCTAGGAATTCCGGGATATGCAGTTGGGTAAGTCCTAGACTTGGAGTAAGGTGTTGCAAGGTGTTGTAATACTCAAAGTCTTCTAATAAATCAATCTCTATGTGAAAGAAGGGTTAAAGTAGGAGCACTTAAATCTCCGAACATTTATAAACAAAATCTGTTTTTTTTATTTACAAGCATTGCATCTAGCAAACCCACTTAATTGTCCTTCAGTCGAAATATTAAAAAATAAAAATCTGAATACCTTACCGAAATAATAACTCATTTTTGACAACTCAATAAATTCTCGTTCACCAATACGTGGGCAATGAAAACTTCAGTGCATGGTTTCATTTTTTCCCCCTTTATTTTAACATTTTCTTATAATTATTTTTGTTATTTGGGTTGATTTACGTGCATCCCTAAACTTTTCTTTTTATATAGATTCAAATCATTGATATTGATCATAAAAATCATGACAAAAACTCTTATGAGATGGTCTCAAGGGTTATTTTTCTGATACGGATCTCTTATATGAGTTATCCATTAAAAATATTACATTTTATGTCAAAAGTATTACTTATTATTATAAATATGGGTAGGGTTGACCCGTCTTAGCATACAGTTCAGATTACGCTCCTGGATTTAAAATATAAGCAAAGATGATTTTTATTCGAAATCCATCATCTCATTTAAATTAAATCAATTAATCCCAACACAAATTTGTTTACTTGGAATGATTTGAATTTCGAAAAAATTGTAATAAAAACGTGAAATCCATCGAATTATCAAATTAAATTAAATGGATAGTATAATTATATATTTATCTAAAACTCGTGACAAAATAAGTTCAAATAATAATAATAGATGAGCCATGTTGTAGTAGTAGTTAACTCACCGAAGAAAACCTTCTGTTGGGCTCATAAGATATGATGGCTATGTTAATGGGCCGTCGGAGGGGTCGAACTAATCGAATCGATATTCTAACGGGCTTCTTACTTTTAGCATTATTTCTTGATTTGTTATTTGATCCACATTATATCCGTTTACCCCCCAGTTCTCATCTAGTCCTTTAGTTTCACGTGAACACTATTCACCCCGTTCCTTTTGGACATATATTTATAAAATATTTTTATAAAAATAATTTTTAAAAATATTTTATAAAATATTTTTAAAAGAAGTTTAAGAATAAATATGCGTTTGGACAACTATTTTATAAAACATTTTAACATTTCAAAAATAATATTGTTCATTTTTGTCTTTCATAGTTTCATCTAAAAACATCCAAACACGGCTCTCAACTGTTCTTTTTTTTTTTTGTGACGTGAAAACTCGTAGCCGCTACTTTTCGGTGCGCTCTGGGTAAACCGTTGGACTAACGCAATAGTCTGCAGACTACGCTAGTCAGGTAAACCACACTGGACAAGCCCTGTGTGACAGGCTATTCCAAGAAGGTGTTAGTAGGAAGAATCAAACTTCTGACCTCTGACCAAAAGTTCACATACTCCACCAACTTGAACATTCTCTTGGGGGCCTCTCAACTATTCTTTTAAAAACTACACTTGGAGAACATTTTTTAAAAATATTTTACAAAAAATTTTATCAAAAACATACTTTAATTAGTTTTTTCACTTATATCCGACAAATGGAACTCTAAAAAGAAGGAATGGAGTAACGCTCTTATACCGCTCTTGTAGGTTGTAGCTATAATAACAAGATTATCATAATATAACATAGATAGATAGATATATAGATACAAAAGGGAAGAACGAGAGATCGAGTGATGAAATACAAGTTGAATATTCATATCAACTGACTTCAACATTTTGAACATAAATCCAAACACCAAATAATTTTCATTGAACCTGTGGCATTACTCTATATTTTATACCTCCACTATTATATATGTCAGAGATATTGTGGGACTTAATATAAGAAAAATATTGAATATTAATGGTTTTTCATGAATATCGAAAAATTTTAAAAGAAAAAAAAATCTTATGTCTGAAATGTATGTCCAACACGTATATCATTAGTTCGTTGAATCCCTAATATATAATAAATTAATTAAATTTGAGATAATAAAATGAGATAGAAAACACCATAAATATTGTAACTTAAATTCGTGCATGAAGCGGCTAAGCAACTGGCGTCACCATTTATTTGCTAAATCTTTCATACATGAACATAAACTCTTGAGCTCATGCATGATGCATGTGTTGTCATTTTGCATATCATGAATGCATAATAGACGTAGCAATCCTATAGTTTATGCAACGAGTAACACTTTTGTGAGACGGTCTCGCAAATGAGACGGGACAATCCTATCTATATTTTTAATAATAAATAATACTTTTGGCATAAAATATAATATTTTTAATGGATAATCCATATAAGAGACTCGTCTTAAGAAAATGACTCTTGAGACCGTCTCATATGAGTTTTTGATTTATGTAACGACATCATGTTTACAGTTTATATATGAGGCTGGAAGAAACCCTATGTCAGCAGTTATCGCGTTCATGAGGATCACGTAAGAACCAATCATTAATCATAGTTTCGAATTAACCGATTGTTTTAGTAATCATCAATATCCAATCATAAGTAAAACTTATACCACGAAACTCTTATTAAACGGTCACATGAGTCAATTTTGTGAGACGGATCTTTAACCTAAGTGAGGTCAGTCGGCTAGCCTCGACTCTCACGGAGCTATATATGCCATGGGACCGTCTCACAGTACTAAACGTTCGATACACGTATTTGGATCGTCGAGAGAGAATTATAAATGAATTTCAAATGACTTTAATATAATATCTTCCAAAGATCTCATAAAATTAATGCATAAAATTATATATGTTTCGTCGAATATATAATATATAAAATATGGTGCGCACGGTCTAATTAAAAATGAATATTAATATGTCATGATCATTTAGGGCTTCCAATGATTGACATGTAATATTGTGTTCCAAACGTAAACAACTTCACCAATGGTTTTCCAAACTAAAAAGGGTGCTGGTTGATTCGACTTATCTTCACAGCTTTTGTCATTCAAAAGTTGATATCTTCTTTAGTCACCAACATATACAACTTGATCTCATTACATGAATATATCGTCTCCTCTATATTATTTGATGTGGTCATGCAAGATTCAATGTATCGTCTCCTCTGTAGGTGAATTTTATTTTTTTAGTCGGGACATATTGTTATAATTATGTCTCAAAATAGATATACCATTCCAAACTTAGGACTTGACTTCATGTGAGCTATAATTGATCATTGACTTATTATTATTATTATTATTATTATTATTATTATTATTATTATTATTATTATTATTAAGTTTATATGTCCTAATAGACAAATATATGCACACTTACGTATGCCTTTGGGCACATCAACATGCGGAAAACATGGGACTCGATTAATCAAAGCTCTTGGGATGAAATAAATTATATATATTAATTTATTTATTTATATCCACATGACAACGTACCATTAACGTACGTTTACAGGAATAAATAAATAATTTTTTTTGCATTAATTAATTGAACTTTCCGAAATCGATTCACATTTGACACCATTCAACGTGGTGTTGGATGATTATTCGAAATAGATTTCCACCCAAAACATAATGATGCATTTACATTAAGATACCATGCAACTCTAAACTGATATTTGTATTTTTGTACAAAGCAAGTATGGTAAGAAATCGTTTGAATATCTTAATGAAATAATATTGTACGCATTAATTTGTCATTGTTTTTTTTTTTTATTTTGGTTGTATATATTTTCAAATTTCATACTTAGTTTACTATCTTTATTTTTATGACAATTTTAGTAATTTTTTTTAAAGTGAGAATGTACGTTAATATGACGTCAACGTTCATGTACAATGATATATCAACAATTCAAGTGAAAAATAACAAAAATGGCTAAAAATCAAAAGATACAAGATTAAAACTTGATGGTGACAACATAAAAAACCAAAATCACAAATAAATAAACTAGAAGACTAAAAATATTGTTGGGCTTTGGCACAACTACATTTTATTTCTCAACCCAATTAATATGCCCTTGTATAAAGCCTTACCCCCAACCCTAGTATGTTGATCAAGATAGAGAGATTGAGAGGAGCGTGAGGATTGAGCAGCCGCAAGGGAAAGAAACGTGTGCGTTCTTGGCTTTTTTCGTGAACATAGTGAGCGTCCCTTTTTTATTTTCATTGCATTCGTGGAGTGATGTCTCGGTGAGCTTTGTGCTGCTCTGTGTGAGTTTCTCTCTCGTTCCTTCATCGTGTGGTTGGGTGGTTTCCTACTGTGTGTAGGGCTTCAAGGGTGCAATAGGGCGTGTGAATCCTTTGTGCCTTCGCCTTGGTTTGCCGGTTGAAAAGGAGAGACGGTTAGTTATCTGAGCCCCGAAGCTTGCTGATTTCTTCCCATTTATTTCTCTGCTGTTTCTTTGGTTTTATTTTTGCCTGCTGCTGGCTTTGGTTTGTTATTGTGCAGGTACATAGAGGCTGGCTATTCGGCTCAAGTACAAGGTGGATACCTAACAGTGGTATCAGAGACATTGGTCCGTCGCCGAGCCGCCTGGACAGCCGCCGAAGTCACTGGACAGCAGCCGCGCCACCTGGACAGCCCGCTTTCTGTCACCGCCATGAGCTCGCTTGCCTTACTGATTCGTGGAATCAAAACTCTAAGTAAGGGAGTTTCGCGCTGGTATATTGGCTTGACCTTGAACCTTTTTTTATTGCTTTAGTATCCGCTGGCCGCGGTTTAGGTACTGGGATTACGTGCTGGTACAAACCTAGGACTTACATGCTTACTTGTTGCTTCCGCTGTGTATGTTGAATTTGTGAGTTTACTGCCTTTCTGTGTGAAAATTTGTTGGTCCTGTTTCTGTGTTTTTTCTGTGTGAAAAAATGTCATTCACTGGTTTTAATCTTGAACCTTTTAATGAGAAAACGGATTTCTCAATTTGGCAGCAGAAAATTAAATGAATTTTAATACAACAAAAAGTTTTCAAAGCAATAGATTTTTCATATGAACTTTGGGAAAAATTAGAAGAATTCTATACCGAGACTTCATTGCCGAGTAAATTGTTTTTACTTGAAAAATTTTCCGTTTCAAACTCGATTTGAACAAAGACATTGATAAAAATGTTGATGTGTTTACCAAACTAATTCAAGATATTAAGCAAACAGGAGATAAACATATCGATGAATACACACCTATTATTATCTTAAATGTTATTCCTAATTCTTACAGTGATGTTAAATATGTTATTAAGTATGGCAGAGATAATATAACATTAGAAACTGTTTTAAATGGTCTTAAAAGCAAAAAGATCGATTTGAAAACCAATAGAAGTGGTAATAATTTTGGTGAGGTTATGTTTGTTAGGGGAAGGTCTAAAACTCGCTTTCAAAGACATTTAAACAACCATAACCAATCTTCTGCTAAAAACCAAAGTAAAAGTAAGCAAAGATCTCAGTCGAGTCCTAAAATTAGAAAATGTTTTAATTGTGGTGAAATAGGTCATTACATTAAAGATTGTTCAAGGCCTAAACAATAACAAAACCAGAATTACAAAAATAAGCATGATGATACTGCTAATATGGCTTCTTGTAGTGAAAACATGGGTGACATTTTTATGGTGACTGAAACAGCTGATGTGCCTACTGTGAATTCTGTCCATTCCAATTCTTTGAGTGAAAATGAGTGGTTAGTTGATTTTGCTTGCACGTTTCACATGTCTCCCTTTAAAACTTTGTTTTATAATTATCAAGAAGTAAAGCATGGGTCAGTGTCTATGGCAAATGATAATTCGTGTCAAGTTGCTGGTTTTGGTGATATGTCTCTGAAATTTGATTCTGGATATATGTTAATTCTGAAAAATATGAGACATGTTCCTGCCTTATGCCATAATTTGATTTATTGTGCTGCTTTAGAAGATGACGTTCTACAGGGTAGATGGGTTAATGGGGTCATGAAAATATTGAAAGGTTCTTTGGTGATTTTCAAAACTGAAAAATTGAGAAACTTGTATGTTTGCCATGCTAAACCTGAATCTTGTTTTCAAAACTCTGTGAATGCTGTTTTGAGTGATAAAACAGATTTGTGGCACAAAATACTAGGTCACATGAGTTCTAAAGGTTTAAAAATTTTACATAAAGATGGTTACTTTGGTACTGAAAAATTGTCTGGTGTGCCATTTTCTGATGCATGTGTTATTGGCAAACAATCTAGAGTCAAGTTTCCATATTCCCCAAGTCCCAAACAATATGTCACTTCTGAAATTCTTGAATATTTGCATGTTGATGTTTGGGGTCCTGCTAGTGTGCCCACGTATGGTGGAAATCAATGTTTCTTATCTATGATTGATTATTTTTCAAGGAAAGTTTGAGTGTTTTTATTGAAAAACAAATCTGATGTATTTAAAAAGTTTAAAAATTGGAAAAACTTGATTGAAAATCAAACTGGTAAGAAAATTAAATTCTAAGAACCGATAATGGTCTTGAATTTTATAACAAATTGTTTGACAATCTGTGTGTTGAATCTGGTATTCAAAGACACAAGACTGTCCCTTATACGCCTCAGCAAAATGGTGTTGCTGAACGTATGAATAGAACTTTACTTGAAAGGGTGAGATGTATGCTTGCATGTTCTGGACTTTCAAAAAAGTTCTGGGGTGAAGCTGTTTGTAAAACAGCTTATTTGATAAATAGGTCCCCTTCTGTGCCTTTGAATGGTAAGTGTCCAGAATTTGTATGGTAAGTGTAGTGACCCGCGCTGTGATCACCTACTAATCAGAAGCTTAAGCATGCATTTAACTTAAATAAAAAATCATCAGAATTAACAGCGAAAAAGCATAAATAAATCCCCAAATAAAATAATTATGATACAACTCCCGCCAGATTGAGGTGTCAAAAATGCACTCTACACGTGGGAATCGTGCCTGGTTCGTAGCCTCCGAACCCAGTTCGGACCGTCCGAACCCAGGCCTATAAAAAAGGGTCCGAGGCTCTCATTTTGAATGCCAAATTCCTCTCCTCTCCCGGTAATGGCTCTATTTTTAGGGCTTCGGGACTCTTTCTTTAAGAGTTGGAGTAGGAAATAGTATTTTTTATAGCGGACAGTGTCCGTAGTAGGAGCCAGGCGGCGGAGCTCTAGTGAGGCGTCTAGGGGTCGTAGCTAGGCTATGCCCAGGCTCTGGGGCATGCGTCATCAGCGGGCTGACGATGGACGAAGGTATGGCTTTGATTCCCTATAGTAAATAGGGAGTAGGCTATAGTTTAATTAAGGCTTTTAGAGCCTAGTAGGTGATGTTTGGCATGCTAGGTAATGCATGGTTATTTATGTTGTAGTGTTGCATGGTAGGCTTGGACCTAGATGGGAGCTTCTAGGATCTGCCTTAGAAAGGTACGGAAGTATTATTCGAGATATCCAGATTGATTATGCATGTATTATGTGTTTGCATGGATTATGTGATTGCATGTTTTATATGCCTTTATATACAACATGTCATGACTGTATGTTGCATACATGAGCATATTGAGCCTTTACCTTAGAGGTATCCTTTAGTAGGGCGCTCACCCTACGAGTTTGTGGATTGTTGGATACGTAAGTCTTGTGTCAGGTCACCTTTATGGTTGGACACATGTACTAGTATCAGGTCACCATTATCTACTGGGTATATGAGCCACCTCCTGATGCGACGGCGCAGCGTGCTATATACCCTGGGCCCGGTCTTTGAGCATGTTTCTTGACCTGAGAGTCTTGGTATCCAGTTCACTTGCATACATGCACACATAACACCGTATACTCATACTCTCGTACTGAGCATGTTAGGCTCACTTCCGGTTATTTTCTGTTGGTTGGATGTCCTATTCCATGGGGCAGTTGCAGGTAGTTCTCCCGGAGACAGAGAGGTTAGGTGGTGACCAAGGCTGGATAGCAGGGTTGACCACTAGGTTTTGCTTACCTGGTATTTGACTTACTTTAATTCCACAGTTACTTTGATTAAGATTATTTTATTGACTAATTGCATGCATAAGATATGTGTATATATTTATTACGATATATATACATATATAGATATATATATATATTGTTATTATATATATTATTATATATAGATATGTGTATATATATGCATTATGATATGTATATATAAACATATATACATATATACATATATATAATAAAATAATAATAATAATCATGCTTTGCATTTAATGCAAAGCATGATTGCCGAAATAGCAATTTGGCAATTGCTCAATTGCTGACTGTCCGAATTATTCGGGCAGTGTTTGGTCAGTAGGTGTAGGGGTGAGTCTGAAAATGTTTCGGGCAGCCTTACACATATACATATTTTTCGAAAAGAGTTTCGAATCCGATGCGATTTTATAAAATATTTTTTTATGAAATAAATAATTAGAATATGATTTTAATTATTTATAGTAAAAGGGTTTTACAAGAAAATCAATTATTATTGAATTAATTAGAAATTAAATAAAGAAGTTTATTTAATTTATTAATTCATTTAATAATTGTGGCGGTTAGTGATAAAATTACAAGATACATGAAATTGATGAGTTATATAATATGTGATATTATATGCATGAAGGATGATCGAGAGCCATGATCAATGTGCTAGGTGTATGTTAGGATATTTTTCATGTCTTAACTTGTATAATTTTATTGGATAAAATTAAAGTGAGTCTGGTTTATGGCTCGTTTCCACCCCTTGATATGTATCCCTTATGTGTCATGGCTATTCAAATGTAAATATTTGTAATAGTGGGAGATCAAGATTGGAAGATGGTGGGCCCGATGATCAAGATGACGACATGTAAAATATTGGAAGCTTATGTAATAAGTTGCATTTGCATCCCTACATTTACCTAGGATTTGGACCTTGATCCATGCTTGGCTCGCATGGATCAAATAGTATTGACAATCGATCATCCTTATTTAATTGTCATATTATGATATATACGATATATAGTAATATGCATGTATGTATATTATTCGATAATATAGTTGCATGAATCCGCCAAACATACAAAATCATGGCACACGATTTTAAATAAAATGATGAGACAATTTCAAAATTAAAATCCTTCATTTTGAATATGATTCAAAATTTATATCAAGCCATAAAAGTAAAAATTAAAAGAGTTTAATTTATTCTTGTCTTCCATCAACGGTGGTTGCATGATGAACGCTACCCGCGGTCAGTGTCTGGCTCATATTATTGGGGAGACCTGGACGCCAAAAAGCTGTGACTTCCACTGACATAGGTGATGTGAATTGGGTGGAACTCCCATGACTTCGGCTCATATTATTTAGGGAACTCATGGCGACCGTCCACTACAATTCAACATTGATGGGCCGGCTTGACACTCGAAGATAAACGACGTCATATTATTGGGTCCTTATCAAGAGTGAGACGAAACATGTAGAGGTTGCATGGGGATGAAATTGGGCTCTACCTTTTAGAAATT
Organism: Henckelia pumila; assembly: GCF_033568475.1. Classification (NCBI taxonomy): domain Eukaryota; kingdom Viridiplantae; phylum Streptophyta; class Magnoliopsida; order Lamiales; family Gesneriaceae; genus Henckelia; species Henckelia pumila. Next base: position 39,371,161 of record NC_133122.1, read on the forward strand.
ATGATTGGCTGATATTATTCGGGATCATGATTTTCTAGATTGAACTCTACGTGCTCACTAAGGAAATACGATTTCCCATTTTCATCAGAGGGTGGTGAAAATGTCAAAATAGCGGGAGAAAATTTATAAAATTAAAGTCCATATTTTATATCTTATAATTATTTTAAAATAATTAGTAACGATTATCTATTTTCAATTTCAGTATGTTTAAGATGTCGACACGCAATCCACTTTCCGCTATTCTCGAACAAAACAAGCTAACCGGACCTAATTATCAAGACTGGCTAAGAAATCTAAAAATTTTTCTGAACTCTGAGAGGATTGCGTATGTGCTTGAAAAGAATCCACCGAAGGAAGCAGCTCCTAACATCAGTGCGACTGAGTTAGCCAAGCTTGAGAAATGGTGGGACCATGATCTCCAAGCTAAGAGCTACATCCTGGCTTCTATGTCGAATGAACTGCAAAGGCGGTTCGAGGATGCTGCGAATGCTGCTCATTCACTTTCATCTGAAAGAGTTATACGGTGTTCAAACTTGATCAGAAAGACACGCAACTGTGAAAGAACTCATGACTACATGCTTGCAAGAAGGGGCTTCGGTCCATGAGCATGGTGTTAGGATGATTGGGTTAGTTGAGAAATTAGTGGGACTCGATGTGGTTATGCCTCATGAGCTCTCGACTGATATTTTCTTGTTTTCTTTACCTTCCTCGTTCGACGGATTTGTGGTTAATTTTAATATGAACAAGATAGAGGCCACCCTTAAAGAGTTGGTCAATATGCTTGTTAATTATGAGGCCACAATCAAGAAAGAAAAGCATGTTCTGCTTTTGGGCTCGTCGTCTGGGACGAAAAAGGGAGCTCAAAACAAGGGAAAGAAGCGTTCTGCCCCTTCAGTTAAGAACAAGCCTAATAAGAAGCCATACAAGAAACCTGCTCAAGGGCCCAAAAGGCCAAATAAATCAGAACAAGTATGTTTCCACTGCAACAAGCATGGACATTGGAGGCGTAATTGCACTGAATATCTTGCCCAGAAGCGTTCTGCCTTGTTATGTTTTATATTGAAATTAATATCTCAATGAATTCTTCTTCTTGGGTATTGGATACCGGATGTGGTTCTCATCTATGCAATGATTTGCAGGTGATGACAAGAAGCAAGAAACTTAGAGAAGGTGAGACATTTCTAAGACTTGGAAATGGAGCAAGGGTTGCTGTCAAGGCCAAATGAGATATTATTTTAATATTAAACAATGATTTTAAGTTGCTTTTGAGAGATGTTTTGTATGTTCCTGGTTTGCTTAAAAATATTATTTCTATTTCTATGCTTGATAGAGATGGTTATTCTTGTATTTTTGCAAAAGGTGTTTGCACTATATATAAGAATGAATGTTTGATTGGAACTGGTAAATTACAAAACGATCTCTATAACTTAAAATTAAAAGATATTCCATTAAACAATGTCCAAACAATAACAACAAACAAAAGAAGACAAGATAGTCAAAACCCTGCACATATATGGCACGCTAGACTAGGTCAAATTTCTCAAAGAAGGATGCACAAGTTAGTGGGAGAGGGCATGTTTGACATGTCAGATATAAACTCTCTACCTACTTGTGAATCTTGTCTGAAAGGAAAAATGACAAAGACTCCCTTTAATGGGAATGTAGAACGTGCACATGGTCATTTGGATTTGATCCACACAGACGTATGTGGCCCGCTAAATGTTAGCACTAAATATGGGCATTCCTACTTCATTACCTTTACTGATGATTTTTCGAGGTATGGGTATGTGTATTTGATGAAATAAAAGTATGAAGCATTTGAAAAGTTCAAAGAATTCAGATGTGAAGTAGAGAAACAATTGGGTAAAAGTATTAAAACACTCCGATCTGATCGAGGTGGAGAATACTTGAGTACTGAATTTTTGGATTATCTTAAAGAGAATGGGATTCTCTCACAATGGACTCCACCAGGAATACCACAATTGAATGGTGTTTCTGAACGTCTAAATCGAACTTTGATGGACATGGTTCGATCTATGATGGGATTCACTGAATTGCCTAGATCGTTTTGGGGATTTGCGCTTGAAACTGCGGCAATGTTGTTGAATAATGTCCATACAAAGGCAGTGGATAAAACACCATATGAGATATGGATGGGAAAGGTTCCCAAATATTCTTATCTGAGAATATGGGGATGTCCTGCTTACGTGAAGCAGACAGTGGAAGACAAATTGGATAGTAGATCCATTTTGTGCTACTTCGTGGGATATCTAAAGAACTCTGTTGGATATTATTTCTATCATCCAAAAGAAACAAATGTGTTTGTTTCTAGAAATTTCACCTTCTTGGAGAAGGAGTTTCTATTAGATAGAAAAGGCAAAATGATAGAACTCGAGGAAATTCGAGATACGATCACGACTGTAGAATTTGAACCCAATATCCAACAACCAGTAGTTGAGTCACACATACCTAGAAGGTCTGAAAGAATAATCAGACTGCCTGCAAGATATACGCTTCTTCATGAACAAGGTCATGATGAGCCTAGTGATGGATGTGATCCACGAAACTTCAAAGAAGCAATATCTGATGCTGAATCATCTAAATGGCTTGAAGCTATGCAGTCCGAAATGGACTCCATGTATTCGAACCAAGTATGGACTTTAGTAGATCCACCTGAGGGAATTGTTCCCATAGGATGCAAATGGATTTACAAGAGAAAACTTGGGGCGGATGGGAAGGTATTGACCTTCAAAGCAAGACTAGTGGCAAAAGGTTATACTCAAAGACAAGGAGTTGACTATGAGAAAACTTTTTCACCAGTCGCTATGTTCAAGTCAATTAGAATATTGCTAGCCATAGCTGCATGGTATGACTATGAAATATGGCAGATGTATGTGAAAACAGCATTCCTCAATGGAGACATTAAAGAAGAAATTTATATGTCTCAACCTGAGGGTTTCACATCAGTGTGAAGTGAGCATAAGGTATGCAAACTTCAGAGATCGATCTACGGTCTCAAGCAGGCATCTAGGAGTTGGAATCTCAGATTTGATAACACTATCAAAGAGTTTGGTTTTGTTAAAAATCCTGATGAACCATGTGTGTACAAGAAAGTTAGTGGGAATGCAGTGACATTTCTAGTATTTTATGTTGATGATATCCTCCTCATTGGGAATGATATAGGATTATTGCAATCAACTAAATTATGGTTAGCAAGTAAATTCTCCATGAAAGACATGGGTGAAGCATCCTATGTATTGGGAATACAAATCTATAGAGATAGATCGAAAAGGATGTTGGGGCTCACCCAAGTCACGTATATTGATGTCATACTTAAAAGATTCTCTATGGAAGAGTCCAAGAGAGGATACTTACCAATGTGTCATGGTGTTACTCTATCTAAATCAATGTGCCCTAAGACTGATGAAGAGATAGAGATGATGACATGTGTTCCCTATGCATCAGCAATTGGTAGTATCATGTATGGTATGATATCAACGCGTCCTGATATAGCATATGCTTGAGTGTTGCAAGCAGATATCAGGCTAACCCTGGTCCATTGCATTGGAAATCCGTGAAATATATTCTTAAGTACTTAAGAAGGACTAAGAATTTGTTCATGGTTTATGGGGGTGGAGAATTAAAATTGGAAGGATATACTGATTCTAGCTTCCAATGTGACGTGGATGATTCGAAATCGACTTCTGGTTTTGTATTCATGCTTAATGGTGCTGCTGTCTCTTGGAAGAGTTCCAAGCAAGACACAGTTGCGGATTCCACCACTGAGGCATAATACATAGCAGCATCTGCTGCAGTCAAAGAGGCAGTTTGGATGAGGAATTTTGTCCAAGAGTTGGGCGTTATTCCAAATGGAGTTGATCCAGTCCCGGTATACTGTGACAACACTGGTGCCATTGCTCAGGCAAAGGAACCAAAGTCTCATCAGCGATCCAAACACATACTGAGGAAATTCCACATCATTCGGGAGATTGTGGGAAGAGGAGACATATCAATCGAGAAAGTTGCCTCTACAGATAATATTGCTAATCTACTAACAAAGCCCTTGTCAGGATCATTGTTTGAGAAGCATTGCGAAACAATGGGATTAAAACTAATGAGTAGTTGGATTTAGGGCAAGTGAAAGATTGTTAGAGTAGATGCCCTGCAAGCCAAATGTTGGTCAGGGATTTTATTGACTCAAGTGTAATAACAATTTTTATTTTAATATAATTATTCTTTTATCTGGAATTTTCTTTATCTGTATACCCATGCAAGTTGCATAGATAAAGACCTTGAATATACTATAGTAAGATATGAGGTTGTACATATGATGACAATCATGAAACACATATTATTAATTACTGTATCTTCTAAATCAAGTTCCTAGTTGATTGGGCCGTCCAAAATAAGGATAAGGATCGCTCGAGCTCGAGACTAGGATCTGTGATGATGCGTACCACGTTTCATTGGTATGGACATAGAGATGTTCAATCATACAGATTGGTGCTCATACGATGAATTCACTAAACTACCCTCCCTCGGACTTCCCAAGTGGTTATCATTCATCGAGTGGATAAGTCCGTGGTTATGGTTGTACACCATTAGTCCTTACGACCCGGAACAACACTGAGGCTCTACATGCTAGGACTTTACTTTGACTCATTTAACGACTCCATGAGGGTCATTAGGTGGTGAGGTTGGGTACAGTTGCGACACATGTAGGAGCCAATGCATTGTAGTCGGGGATTCACCGCTCACCTACGGGTGTGGATATCCTATATGATCAAGTGAGATAATAGTGCATGTAATCTCTGGCCAGAGTGTAAGATGTGTAGTAGAGTAAAATGTTTACCAAGTTACACATGCGATGCCACTATGTATTCTAAAAGACATCACATCGTTATCGAAAATTCATATGCAACCCTCGATGAACCAATGGTTGCAGTTTCGATCGGGATATATGAGTTGAAGGGACTGTACTGTACGTTAACCATAATCGACTGGTTCTTGCAGGCACTATCAATGATACCTAGGGAATCATGGGGCGGTGCTACTTAACGCTCTTACCATAATTCGATGGGTTAAATCAGAAATGAGTTCTGACATTTTATGATCAAGGAGTTGATGCATAGAATGAGGCTAATAAGGGTAAGCCTGGACCCACAGCTAGCTGTCCCTGAACCATTGAGGATTACACAAGTATTGGTTTTCCTGTTCCCGTTGAGATAATAAATTCAAAGAGTTGAATTTATGATAAACAAATTTGATTGGATCGATAGATAAGCTTTATAAATGGTTTATAAAGGCTTATAGAAATTTTGAGAGCAAAAATTAATTAAAAGAGTTTAATTAATTTTTCCGAGTTGGACTCGGATTTAAGGACTCACTCAATATATATATAAATGCATATATATATATATATATATATATATATATATGGATATATATAATATATATATTTATGGATGTGGAACCTTATGTTTATAAAAATATATTATATTATTATTATTTAAAAAAAAATTGAAATCAAATAAGTTGTCTACCGACAACCCATTTGCCTCAATTAATTGAGAAATATTCTATCTCAATTGATTGAGGGCAATTAAGAAGAGCAGAAGCTCTCAGAAAAAAAAAAGGCTCTCAGAAGAAATTGTTTCTTCTCTCCGCTGCTTGAAGCTCTCTTCTTCAGTCGTCTTCCTTTTGTTTTCTCCTCGATAAATTTTTTCTTCTTTTAAGTGCAATTTAGAAGAAGAACAGGAAATCCGGTCGTGGACCTGATTCGGAGATTAAAGAAAGGAGATAATCCAGTTGATCGTTCGTAGGGATAATTCATATGTTGTGCTTGCTCACCTCTATATGCCAGTCTACGAGAATGAACCTTATTTTTCGTTAAATGTCGAATCGAATTGCATCACTATGTATCCGGGCAAAACACAGCAAGAACTCTGAATCAAACAAACCATTTTAAACCAATCAAGGCCTTCCGATTCATTGCAATTTGATTTTTTTTAATGGTGTACGTAGTTGGTGTTTCTTACCTCCATTTATCAGGATATAATGGATGGAAAACTTACTAACAAAAAAGGAAAACTAATATCTCTCCTAGAATCAAACTAAAGAAACTAAGATAATAAAGCAGAAAAAAACTAAAAATAACTCGATAAATTAAAGGGCCTTCAAAATGTAGCTTGATGTTACTTGGATTATTCTATGCTACATCTGGAGTACTTCTCCCCCCATAATGTGGTCAAATATCAACCATTGGATCATCAACACATATGTCAATTTCCATAAAAATATATGGGTCCCACATGATCTAATGGTATTGAAATAGGGAAAGAAACACTCCCGGTGTAGCATAGACTAACCCATGTTACTTGATCTTAACCAAATTGTAGGAACCAAAAAGAGGCAACAAAAAGCAAGTAAACTGAATTTTAGTTCGATCCTCCTTTAGAAAAGTACTTGCATTATTCTCTCAGTTTTTGAGCTAACTCTTTGTAAGTCTATAATTCACTAACAAAAATGTCATTTAACATTATGCTTGATTAAATATTGTACAAGCAGATGACAGAAAATCGACCCTTTCTTAATCCTTGATGTACATCTCAGTGCAAGCCAGGCAGTCAAGGCAGCAAAAGGGATAGCGGTTTCCATTTTAAACTAATGTGAAACATGAGCATCGTCTTTAAAATCAATACTTCCTTGTTGCGACTGGCTTTTACAAGTTCAAGATATATGTAATTTGGCTTCTATGTGTTCAAGAGATGTTCTCTCTGCGTGTGACATTTTGATAGTAGACTGATCAAAAGATGAGACTCTATGTACTATTTACTGACACTACATTTGAGTTCACTTTATAATATCGTGAGCCCAATCAATCTTTAATATAGGTGTACCCTACACCTTCTAATAACTAATACAACTTCCTCTCCTTACAAAAATGGTTAACTTGCTATATAAATAAATATATAGAAACATATATAAAAGACATAAGATATCACAGTAAATAAATAACAATCGTCATTTGTCATCTCACTTAAATCATCAAGAACACTGAGAAGACATGTTCAGGGCAGGGTTCAATGAACTCGATCGATCAAACTGAATCCTTAGTGACTCTAATTTGCTTCTCACATGCAGCAGTGGGTGAAGGCATGTGGTCGATCATGATAACAACAAAGAAATGATGGACAGTAAAGATGTGGTTAACAATTGGAATGGTAGAAAGACAAAGTTTACGAAATTGACATGGGAAAAAGCAAACAAATATGAAATTATCAAACAACATTTTGGCTGAAAAATTTTGCTTCTTCATTTTGTATTATTTTTCCTCACACAAAACTTCACACAAATGAAAATTTCGACCAAAATTAATCAAAAACTCGACCCAAATTCGATCCAAATTAATCAAAATTTCAACCCTGGTTTTTTAAAAAAGGAAATTTTGACTTCAAAATTCACTGTTCATGAATATGAGAGTGTCCTTTGACTCTCCACATTCTTGAATTAATTTTGAGACTTTTGACTCTCCACATTCTTGAGTTAATTGCAAGATTAATTGAGTTAATTAATCTTATGACTTTTGGTGTGCCTTTTGAAGCTTATAAATAGTGTGCTCATTTTCTCAATCCACGTACATAATATTCAAGATCTCACTCAAGTATTCTCTTGCATTTCATATTGTTAGCTTTTCATTTGACCTCCGTTAAGTTTAAGTGATAAAGTGAAGGAACGATACGAGTTCGCCGAAGTAGTGAATTTGTGTTTAGTTTGCTACTTGTTCAACCATTGTGTATCCTCGGAAACAGACGTCTGTACGTTCATGCATCTTGTGGAGGCGACGAATCTGTTGTTTTAAAGAAATTGTACTTAGCTACAGACCTCGATTTGCTTTACAGTTTTTTTAATTACGTACTATTTCTTGTTCGTTTTATTGTTTACTCTTGTTGTACTGTTTCTATTATATATTCACGTTTTTTGAGTTTAGCATTTTGGATAACAATGCTATAATTGTTGTTAACATTATAATACAAGTCTATTCATCTTCTTTTGAATTTTCAAATTTCAATGAATTTTTTTTTCAAAAAGTATATATAACTTAATAATGTTGTTTTCTCTTAATAAAATGCATTTTTTTTTTCACCTCAAACATCCTCAAAAAAAGTGTTTGAAAATTCCAACCAAAATTTTAGTACTTGAAATCCAAAATGTTAAAATATAGCTTCTCTTTCAATATCTATGCAATCGATCCCTTGATCACCTTAATTGATTTTTTTATTTTTTTTAAAGAAAGGAACTTTTCTAATATTGATCAAACTGTATGGTCTTAACACAATTATAATTATAATCATAATTATAACTTACATAAATATTTCAAAATTATTAGCAATCTGTGGTCGTAGTTTGACTTCATATAAAAAATGTTCAAGTTACTCCAAATTCACACATATATCACGTATACATGCAGAATCCCATGCTGATCCATAGCAACATGTTTTGCAATTACCATTGTAATTAATTTGCGACGGTTTGTTAAAAATCGATTGTTTGTAACAAAGGTTTTTTTTTATTTTTAATTTAAAAAAATAAAAAAATATCAAAAATAATGTGTGCCACAGCGAATTGCAAAACTACTGCAATCCGCTGTGGCAAAGAGCGGACGCTGCAATATTTTGCAGCGTCCGCTCATGCTGGCAGCGGAAGTTGCCAGTATGTACATGGGGACTTGCAATTTGCACGTCCCCATGAGGATTAATTCTGATATATTTGGGCCGATTTTGAGTTAATATTTTTTGAGATGATTTTTGTAGTAGCCCGTAACCAAAATCAATGATTAAGGAATTAATCATAATTACTTGGAAAGGGATCGGAAGCTCCGAAGGCAGGATCGGAAGCTCTGAAGGAGCGATCGGAAGCTCCGATCGAATTACGTCAGGCATGACGTGTGGCAGGATCGGAAGCTCCGATCAGGATCGGAAGTTCCGATCGCCCCTATCCGAAGTCAACCAGTGAGATTTTGACACGTGGTAGATAAGTGAGATCGAAAGCTCCGATTTTGGGATCGGACGTTCCGATCGTGATCGGACGTTCCGATCGAGGAACGGAGGTTCCGATCGTCGTCTATAAATAGGGGGTGCCGAGCTCACATTTGAGTGCACCAATTCCTCTCTTCTCTCTCAATTCCTTAGCCTTCTAACTCAGATCTAGGGAATTCTAGGCGTCCCGTGGGGAATTCGGAAGTGGCATAGCGATCCAGGTGTCGTAGCGGAGCTGTGGCCTAGTTTTGAGGCACTCGACATCAAAGGGCTAACGACGGACGAAGGTATAGCTTTTGCTTCCTATAAATATTTAGGAGTATGCAATAGCTTAGTTAAGGCTTTTAGAGCACTTTAATGATAGTAGTATCATTTGAAAGTGTAGAGCAGACTATAGGCGTGGACCTAGAGTTGGTAGAGCTTGCACTGATTTGAGTTACGAAAGTACTGTTCGAGATATCCTGACTGAGTATGCATGTATTATGTGACTGCATGATTTATATGTCATGATTTATGCTGTATTTATTTGCATATTGAGCTATCTCCTTCGAGATGTCTATTAGTAGGGTTGTACCCTATCCTGTTAGTGGATGGACTTCCATGGCTTTGGGTCCGGTAAATCCACTGGTATTATGGTATGGGAGCCACCTCCTGAAGCGACGGCACAGCGTGCTACATACCAGGGCCCGGTCTGTCTCTGTTATCTGATCCTTGACCTCGAGTTTATAGGGAGTTCACTTTGCATGCATGTATACTCATACTCTCGTACTGAGCGTTTTATGCTCACGTCTCGTACTCTGTGTTTCTGGACACCCTATTTCATGGGACAGGTTTGCGATTGGATGAGGCGGGTGGATCCAAGAGGGGCTAGGCAGTGGTTGGCCAGCTGGAGCTTCGCCTAGGTTTTATTCTGTTGTTATTTGGATTAATACAGTTGTTCGATATGGTTGTATAATATTTGGGTATTTACAGATTCCTTGCCTTGGGATTGTATATTGTTTCCGCAGTTTATTCTGATATCTATTTAATTAAGTTAATTGCATGCCTAAGTTCTGTTTAGTAGGTGATCCAGGTAAGGGTCACTATATTTATGGTATCAGAGCATGCAAAGTATTCTTGGGATTTAGATTCTACATAAGATAACCGTTAGGTTAATTTTGTAGATGGCAGATCGTGACGACCAGAGTTCTCATGGCAGTATTGGTGGGCGTTGGGGTGATGCCGACCGGGAGCCTCATCGGGAACGCCGCCATCGTCATCGAGATGAGGACCGTTTCAGTGTATGTCGATTCTTGCAGATGGGGCCTAAGCCCTTGGTTGGAGGTGAGTCTTCGGAGGATGCGGAGAACTGGTTAGACCGCATGGAGACAACTTTTCAGACTTTACAATGCACCGAGGAGCAGAAGATGGAGACAATGGGTTATCTTCTGGATGGACGTGCGCGTAGGTGGTGGAGATTTACTTCTGCACCTTTTGTTGCGGCGAGAGGAGTGGCCACCTGGGCCGAATTCCGCACAGCTTTTCAGAAGCTGTATTTTCCTCCTGCACTCCGTCAGTCGAAGGCGGGCGAGCTACTGAGTCTGCGACAGGGAGCCATGTCTATTGATGAGTATCAGTAGAATTTCTTTGATCTGATATCCTATTGCCCCGAGATTGCCGACAGCTCAGATATGAAGTATAATCTGTTCCTTCAGGGCCTTAACCCTGAGATCCATGACCATGTGGCGGTTGGAGACGACATGTCCTACGAGGGTTTGGTGAGCCGTTGTCACCAGGCAGAGGATAGCATTCGATGGAACAGGTCTTTCTCTTAGTCGAGACCTGCTAGTTCTTTGGGTCCCCTTGCCCAATCTTTCAAGAAGTCTGGATCTCCTTCTTCTTCCTCTGGCTCTGCTGGTGTTGTCTGTTTCGGAAAGAAGGACAAGTGTGATCACTGTGGGAAGAACCATCCATCCGACAAGTGTCATAGAGCTTCTGGAGCTTGTTTTCGTTGTGGAAAGACTGGTCATATTTGGAGGGATTGTCCACTATCTGGGGGAGGCAGTTCTGGTTCTGGTTCAGGATCTGGTTCTCAGGCCACCGTTCAGCAGAGGTCGCAGGGACAGCCTGCTGGGAGTTCTCATTTGAGGCCACGAGCTTCTGGCCAGGTGTTTGCACTGAGACATGATCAGGCAGTGGAGGAGAATGACAAAGTTATCGCAGGTACATTTCTGCTTTATGGTATACCTGCTCTTGTACTTATTGACACTGGTGCATCTCATTCCTTCATTTCTGCACGTTTTCTTAAGAGGCATAGGTTACCATGCATTGCACTAGACGTAGTGATGTTTGTTTCTACTCCGACGGGCCAATCTGCTTTGGCTAAGCGTCTAGTGATGGGTTGCCCTTTAGAGTTCGAGGGAAACATTCTATTAGCGAATCTCATGGTTCTTGCGATGGACGACTTTGATTGCATTCTGGGAATAGATATGTTGACTACCTATCGAGCTTCAGTGGACTGCTATCAGAGATTAGTACGCTTTCATCCGGAGGGGAGTGATAGCTGGTTTTTCTATGGAGAGGGAGCGCGACCCCCGATGCCTTTGGTATCTGCTTTGAGAGCCTATCGAGCTCTAGAGTCTGGCGGGGAAGGCTACCTTATCTATGCAGTTGATTTGTCCGCTGAGAGCGTTGGGATAAAGAGTATTCCTGTTGTGGATGAATTTCCAGATGTATTTCCTGATGAGATTCCGGGTTTTCCTCCTGTTAGGGAAGTCGAGTTTGGCATAGATTTGATGCCTGGTACTTCTCCTATTTCTCGAGCACCGTATCGTTTGGCTCCGTCAGAGATGCGTGAGTTAAAGAATCAGCTACAGGATCTTTTGGACAAGGGGTAAATTCGTCCTAGTGTATCTTCTTGGGGAGCTCCTGTTCTTTTTGTAAAGAAGAAGGATTGGTCTATGTGGCTGTGCATTGACTATCGGCAGCTAAATCAAGTCACTGTGAAGAACAAGTATCCCTTGTCTCGTATTGATGACTTGTTTGATCAGTTGTAGGGCACTTCAGTTTACTCCAAGATTGACTTGAGATTTGGGTATCATCAGTTGAGAGTCCGAGATCAGGACGTAGCCAAGACTGCATTCCGTACTCGCTATGGGCATTACGAGTTTTCTAGTGATTCCATTTGGTTTGACTAATGTGCCGGCTATATTCATGGACCTGATGAACCGTGTCTTCAGGGAGTATTTGGACACGTTTGTCGTGGTCTTCATTGACGATATCTTGGTGTATTCGCGTAATACGGAAGAGCATGTTTCTCACTTGCGGTTGGTACTGCAGACTCTTCGAGATGAGCAGTTATACGCCAAGCTGAGCAAGTGTGAGTTCTGGATGGATCGAGTGGTCTTTCTTGGCCATATCATATCCAGGGAGGGAATTTCTGTTGATCCAAGCAAGATTAAGGCGGTGCTTAATTGGTCGCATCCGACGACGGTTGCTGAAATCCGTAGTTTTCTGGGTCTAGCAGGATATTATCGTCGCTTCATTTTGAATTTCTCTCAGCTAGCTCGACCTTTGACGCAACTTACCCACAAGGGTGTGGATTTCGAGTGGTCCTCCGAGTGTGAGGAGAACTTCTGTGAGCTTCGACAGCAGTTGAATTCTGCGTCGGTGTTGGCATTACCGTCAGGATCTGGAGGGTATGTGGTGTACACTGATGTTTCTCTTCAGGGGTTAGGTTGTGTCCTGACTCAGAATGGGCATGTGATCGCATATGCTTCTAGACAGCTGAAGCTTCACGAGGACAAATACCCAGTCCATGATTTGGAATTGGCAGCCATTGTGTTCGCTTTGAAGATCTGGCGTCATTATCTGTATGGCGAGAAATTTGAGATCTTCACCGACCATAAGAGTCTCAAGTATTTGTTCACTCAGGCGGAGTTGAACATGAGGCAGAGACGTTGGATGGACTTGCTTAAGGACTATGATTGTGAGATTAAGTACCATTCGGGAGCTGCTAATCTCACTGTTGATGCTTTGAGTCGCAAGGTGCGACTATCCGCACTTCAGACTTGTTCGATGTCTAGTGCGATCAGTGACTGTTGTACTTCAGGATATACTTTCAAGCATAAGAAAGGTATGCAGGGTATCCAGATGTTTGTGATATTATCTGAGCCAGCTTTGTATTCGCGAATTCGAGATGCTCAGATGTCTGATTCGAAGACCCAGCATTTAGCTCGTCTAGCTAACAAGGGTAGCTCGTCTGGATTTCATTATCAGTCAGATGGCTTTCTGTGTTTGTCCGGTAGGCTTGTGATTCCGCAAGATGTAGAGTTGCGAGAGGAGATTTTGTCTCAGGCGCATCGCACTAAGTTGAGTATTCATCCTGGGAGCAACAAGATGTACAAGGATCTACGTACTCGTTTCTGGTGGAAGGGAATGAAACGCAGTGTTTATCAGTTTGTTTCGAGATGTTTGGTGTGTCAACAGGTTAAGGCAGAGCACCGACGACCTAGAGGATTGCTTCACAGTCTGCCTATTCCTGAATGGAAATGGGAGTTTATCACAATGGACTTTGTGACCCATTTGCCGGTATCCTCGAGGAATTGTGATGCTATCTGGGTTGTGGTGGACCGACTCACCAAGTCAATGCATTTCATTGCCTATAGCCGGAAGTACAATGTGGATCGTATGGCTCGGTTGTACATTCAGGAGATCGTTCAACTTCATGGAGTTCCTGTGAGCATTGTCAGCGATCGGGACCCCAGGTTTACTTCTAGATTCTGGGGGAGTGTTCAGCGTGTGATGGGTACTACTCTCAGTTTGAGTACTGCCTATCATCCGGAGACTGATGGTCAGTCAGAGCGCACTATCCATACTTTGGAAGATATGCTTAGAGCGTGCGTCATGGATTTTGGTTCAGCCTGGCAGGATCATTTGTCATTGATCGAGTTTGCGTACAACAACAGCTATCATACTAGTATTGGGATGGCATCTTTTGAGGCGTTGTACGGGCGACGTTGTCGTACTCCACTCTTCTGGGAAGAAGTGGGGGAGAGACAGGCTGAGGGACCGGAGTTTATTCAGCAGGCGGTAGACATTGTTGATCAGATCAAGAAACAGATTAAGACTGCACAGGATTGTCAGGCCAGCTATGCTAACACTAAGCGTAGGCCTTTGCAGTTCGATGTCAGGGAGAAAGTGTTACTGAGAGTGTCACCTTTTCGCAAAATTCTCAGATTTGGCCCTAAGGGCAAGTTGTCTCCCAGGTTTATCGGTCCGTTTGAGATCTTGGAAAGCATTGGAGATTTGGCTTATCGACTAGCTTTGCCACCGCATCTTTTCAGTATTCACGACGTGTTCCACGTATCTCTTTTGCGATGATATGTAGCGGATGAGTCTCATATTCTGCAGCGATCTGAGGTTCAGGTGAGCAAGAATTTGACCTATGTTGAGAAACCTATTCGTATCCTGGATTATAAGGATAAGGTTTTACGAAACAAAGTCATTCCTTTGGTTTTAGTTCAATGGCAGCGCCGAGGCACTGAGGAAGCTACTTGGGAGCTTGAGGACAGGATGCGTGAAGACCATCCTGAGTTGTTTTGATTTCATTCTAAAGTTGTATTCAGTTGCAAACTCTGTAAACGTTTGATTTGAATAAAGAATGTTTCTGATTTCTGTATTGCATTCAGTACTTAAGATCTGATTTCGAGGACGAAATATCTTAATTAGGGGAGAATGTAGTAGCCCGTAACCAAAATCAGTGATTAAGGAATTAATCATAATTACTTGGGAAGGGATCGGAAGCTCCGAAGGAGCGATCGGAAGCTCCGATCGAATTACGTCAGGCATGACGTGTGGCAGGATCGGAAGCTCCGATCAGGATCGGAAGTTCCGATCGCCCCTATCCGAAGTCAACCAGTGAGATTTTGACACGTGGCAGATAAGTGAGATCGGAAGCTCCGATGTCGGGATCGGACGTTCCGATCGTGATCGGACGTTCCGATCGAGGAACGGAGGTTCCGATCGTCGTCTATAAATAGGGGGTGTCGAGCTCACATTTGAGTGCACCAATTCCTCTCTTTTCTCTCAATTCCTTAGCCTTCTAACTCAGATCTAGGGAATTCTAGGCGTCCCGTGGGGAATCCGGAAGTGGCATAGCGATCCAGGTGTCGTAGCGGAGCTGTGGCCTAGTTTTGAGGCACTCGACATCAAAGGGCTAACGACGGACGAAGGTATAGCTTTTGCTTCCTATAAATATTTAGGAGTATGCAATAGCTTAGTTAAGGCTTTTAGAGCACTTTAATGATAGTAGTATCATTTGGCAGTGTAGAGCAGACTATAGGCGTGGACCTAGAGTTGGTAGAGCTTGCATTGATTTGAGGTACGAAAGTACTGTTCGAGATATCCTGACTGAGTATGCATGTATTATGTGACTGCATGATTTATATGTCATGATTTATGCTGCATTCATTTGCATATTGAGCTATCTCCTTCGAGATGTCTATTAGTGGGGTTGTACCCTATCCTGTTAGTGGATGGACTTCCATGGCTTTGGGTCCGGCAAATCCAATGGTATTATGGTATGGGAGCCACCTCCTGAAGCGAGGGCACAGCGTGCTACATACCAGGGCCCGGTCTGTTTCTGTTATCTGATCTTTGACCTCAAGTTTATAGGGAGTTCACTTTGCATGCATATATACTCATACTCTCGTACTGAGCGTTTTATGCTCACGTCTTGTACTCTGTGTTTCTGGACACCCTATTCCATGGGACAGGTTTGCGATTGGACGAGGCGGGTGGATCCAAGAGGGGCTAGGCAGTGGTTGGCCAGCTGGAGCTTCGCCTAGGTTTTATTCTGTTGTTATTTGGATTAATACAGCTGTTCGATATGGTTATATAATATTTGGGTATTTACAGATTCCTTGCCTTGGGATTGTATATTGTTTCCGCAGTTTATTCTGATATCTGTTTAATTAAATTAATTGCATGTCTAAGTTCTGTTTAGTAGGTTATCCAGGTAAGGCTCACTACAATTTTGTTTCATCTCGAGTTCGGGTTGACAAATTTTCTAACGGCAGAATATGTATAACTTTGCTACCCAAATTTAAGTTAAAAATAGAATTTATATTTAAAAAATAAAATACATTTAATGAAAATATGTTTATTTAAATTAACTAATTTTTTTATAAATATATATGTTCAAAAAAATTATTGAATCAATCTAATTTTTTTAACCATAAATTTTTTGTTTTCTTTTCTTAATAATTTTTCAGCCCCATCATCGAATTCGAAAATTAGAATTAAAATTCAGATTTTTGAGAAAAAAATTATCATACTGGTACTTAATAAATAATAATTTTACAAAATATATTTAATTATATAATTGATTTATAAAAACAAACAAACCAAAAAAAAAAAAAAAAAAGATGTTGCTCTAGGTCTGTCCATATAACTGAAGGACTTGCAGAGATCCAAACGAATTAAAATAAGTCAATAAATTCGTTAACCAATTATTAATACAAAAAATAAAATTTCGATTAAAAAATATGATATAAAATAAATTTATCGAAATATGTTTATTTAATTTAACTAATTTGTTTTATAAACATAACTGATTCCAAATAAATTTATTTAATCAATTGAATTTTTTTTAATCATAATTTTTTTTATTTTTGACTCTTAATAATTTTTCGATGCCGTCAAATTCAAAAATTAGAATTAAAATTTATACTTTTGATAAAAAAAAAATTTATTATACAAATAATAAATAAATAATGGTTTTGCAAAATATTATTAAATATATAATTTATTAAAAAAACAAAAACTTAAAAAAAAAAGAAAATGTTGTATATGAGTACTTTGTGATCAAAAAAATTAGTTAACCTAAATAAACATATTTAGATAAATATATTTTATATCATATTTTTAAATATAATTTTTATTGTTTTATTAAAAAATTTATTAACAGAGTTATTGACTTATTTCAATTTGTTTGGATCTATGCAAGTCTTTTAGTTCTATGGATAGACCTAAAGAAATAATTCGAATATATTGGAGTTTTCAATTTTTGTGATGATTTCGTTTCGGCTCGAATTTGGGTTTAAAAATTTTCTAATAGCACTTTTGAGTCAATTCGACCCGAATAGATATGAATTAACTCCTCTAGATTTATCCACAGAACCGAAGGACCTCCACAAATCCAAACGAATTAAAATAAATATATAACTTTACTACCCAAATTTAAGTTAAAAATAGAATTTATTTTTAAAAAATAAAATAACCTTAATGAAAATATGTTTATTTAGATTAAATAATTTTTTTATAAATATATATGTTCAAAAAAAATTATTTAATCAATATAATTTTTTTATTTTCTTTTCTTAATAATTTTTCATCCTCATCATCGAATTCAAAAATTAGAATTAAAATTCAGATTTTTTAGAAAAAAAATATCATATCGGTACTTAATAAATAATAATTTTACAAAATATAATTAATTATATAATTAATTTAAAAAAAAAACAAACCAAAAAAAAAAAAAAGAGGTTGCAATTTGCACGTCCCCATGTACATGCTGGCAGCGTCTGCTGCAAAATATTGCAGCGTCCGCTCTTAGCCACAGCGGATTGCAGTAGTTTTGCAATTCCCTGTGGCACGCATTATTTTTTATACTCTTTTATTTTTTTAAGTTACAAATAAAAAAACCCTTGTAACAAACCGTCGCAACAACTTAAATTTAATTTTTTTATATTGGTCGTGATATATATATATATATATATATATATATATATACTAATTTTATTTTTACATATAGGGATTTTTTTAAAATTTTTTATTATTATTATTAATATTAAAAAACTATAAAACACAAATTACACTTTAATAACAAAATAATAGTACAGACATTTAGTTACGGTTCACAATACTATGGCATAAACTGTGAGAAGTCCAGAGCCTGTGTCTCGTCGTCGTAGTCGTACTCATCGTGATGGTTTCCTCAATATGCAACGTGTTATTGCCTATGTTTTTTTTAGCACGTGTGTACCCGACGGGCTTCCGCTTACCCTTTTGAAGGGCACACACCAACGAAGTCAACGTTCGCTTCAGCTGATTAATGTGTCCCTGCATCCTCTTTTGTTCATTCCTGGACGCCTGCATCTCACTTTTCATCTGCTATGACTACTGTCTGGCTGTCTGTGCCTCATCTCTGGCAGCGCAAATCGCCTCGTCATGTACCACAAGTGATGACTTCATTTGACTAAAACCGCGAGAATGAGGCATTATCTCATCCGAATATATGGCCTGTGCGATAGACCCGATACCATATACCCGTCGATTACTTGCACCACCACCGACGACATGTCATTAGAGGTGTCAAAACGGGCCAGCCTACAAGCGTCGTAACCGACCATTAGGCGGGACGGAGCGGGCCGGCCTACCTTTTAGGCGGATTGAACAAACACCAACCCAACCCATCTATTTTAGGTGGCGGGGCGGGCCAATCCGGCGGGGTCACGTGTAAATTGACGGGTTTTTGCTGGCCAACTCGCAACCCACCACAATCCATCATTAGGCGGTGCGGTGCAGGCCGAACCACCTTTTAGGCGGGTTGGAAAATTACCAACCCAACACACCAATTTTGTATGGCGGGGCGGGCCAACCCGATGGACCTAACCCATTTTGACACCTCTACATGTCATGCCTATGATGCAGCTTGATCACAACATGAGTACTTGGGGTAAGATTATATGAATATTTAAATTAATTATAATAATGGATTATAGAATTAGATTTATGGAAGTTTTCACTTTCACTTTGTTACTTTTCTCTTTTGAATTACTGTGATATTAGTACTATTGACTACGTGGGGTTTGGAATCAATCAACAGTAAATGGTCCTAAAATCCCTAAAACCAAAACTTGTGTTTTTTTTCAGTCCCTGTGGCAGAGAAAAGTTTTTCTCACTCACTGACACAATCATTTCAATTGTTTAAACTCCCTAAAGCCTATCAAAATACAACAATGCCTTTCTATATTTGTGTAAACCCTCCAATACCCTTTTCTTTCTTTCTTTTTTTTAAGTAACTTAATCTTCTTCTTCTTATATTGAAAAAATCTTTTTTTCCCAATTTATTTGTGCTTCCAACCACCAAACCGTCACAGTGTCATCACATAATTTTCACGAGATGTGTATTATGGGTTGCATATCATAAGAATAAAATATGATGAAACAACACATAAACATATGAACTCAAACCTAAAAACAACATTAATCACCGGGATATATACATTTGCAAAAGTGATGAGAATCAAGAAAAATAGCGGCAGAGACGATTTAGCGGTGTGGAGTGCTTGTGGCACTTCAAATAACGTGACATTAGAATCTAAAGGTGGAAATTATGATGATTCTAGAAAAAGAAAATGAAGGAACTCCGAATAAATGATTTTGAATATTCTTTTTAAACATTTAAAATCATTGGGAACATCTTCTATGATTTAATATTTATTTCTTAGTTTTTTATTATAAACACAATATTTTGAATAAATTTGAGCAAAAAAATTCATAGAAAGAAATTTCCCCAGTTAATAAATATTTGTTCTTGCTTCTCTTAAGATTGTCATTATGTCAAAGCATTAAAGTTTTATTTCAATTAATTTTCAGACTCGGTCGTCTTATTGTGAAGAAGTGATTTCATGGGTCGAATATTGAAGTCTTGAATTCATTGTGATTTTGCAGCAAAATTTGATATTATTTTTGTTGTAACGTCTTTCAACTCTGAACTTGGTTTTTGCAAATTATTATGGTTGATTTTGTTGCAATGGTTCTTCTCTCGTTTTTTCAAAAATATTGATTAAATAATGGATGATCATGTTCTTTTCCACTTTTTTTTTACTATCTTGTTACATGTCATTTCATTTTAGGGAAAAAAATTGGAAAAAAGATGAAGCCAATGAACATAAACATGATTGGGTGGTATGATTGTTGTCCCCACCGAGATGAACATGATTGTGTACAAAACACCATTGGAGATAGTTATTTTCAAAAATTGAATTATTAATGCAAGAACATAGAAAGATGGACAAACATGTGATCGGTTTTTTTGCGTAGTCCATGATATCTATGGAATTTTTACATGATATGACTTGATATAGAGATCACCAATATCTCAACAATTAGGAGTGCACGTTAATATATGTTAGAGATAATAAAACCATGTAATAGCTACTTAAACGATTTTCACTTATCAAATGACAAGTATAATAAAATATTTAATTACTCACTTAAATAGAGTACATATTCAAGTAAATAATGTACAATAATATTCAAATGAGATACGTAAAGAGGTAAATATAATACATATTTATCATGTTTTAGTATTTAAACAAAAAAAACTATATTAATGTTAATTGACAAGCAAATAATGAAAAATTTAAATAAAGTACAGATGTAAGTAAATCAAGTACATCCAAGCAAAAACATAGCACATATAAGTGTTAACAGAGCACATCGTTGTCAAATTTGAATATTTTTGGCCTCCACCGAGCATGAACGTGATTGGGTACAAAACATAATTTGAGATAGTAGTTTCAAATATTGAATTATTAATAAGTTGTTCGCACAAGCACATAGTTTAAGATTAGCAAACATGTGATCAACTTTTTGCAAGTAGTCCATGAATATCTATGTAATGTTTACATGATATGATTTCAAATAGAGATCACCAATATTCCAATCATTAGGAGTGCAAGTTAAATTATGTTTGAGATACTAAAACTATGTATAACTACTCAAACAAGTTTCACTTATCAAATGACAAGTATAATCTAAGATTTAGTTACTCACTTAAATAGGGTACATATTCAAGTAAATAAAGTACAATAATATTCAAATGAGGTATGTAAAGAGGAGAATATAGCACATAATTATCATGTTTCAGTATTTATACAAAAAAACCTATATTAATGTCAATTGACAAGTACATATGTATGTAAATCAAGTACATCCAAGCAGTGTTTTCATAACCGGACCGGTGATCGAACCGGTCTATCTAAAAAAAATGTTCCAACCGGTCGGACCGTTTTAACCGGACGGTCGAACCGGAAAACCGTTTATATAATATAATCTAATAAATAATATATTTTAAATTTTAAAAACTCAAAAATATATATAAATAGACAAAAAATATATATATTTGTCATAGTTTGAAAACTAAATAAATATGTAAATATATTCAAAATGTCAATTATACTTCTAAATTATTTAAATAATTAATTATTTAATTTTTAAAAAATCAATAATTATTAAAATAATTTTTTAATGAAGTTCAAATTCCAAATAATCATGTATATATATAAAAATATATTAAATTTAAAGTTTTTAAAATAAAAAAATTCAAATTTAAAAAAAAAATTTGAAAAACCGGTTCAACCGGTTGAACCGGTTTTCCGGTTATTGACCGGTCCAACCGGTTCTTGGCCGGTTTTGATCGGTTCTGACCGGTTGGACCGATTTTCCAGTTCCCGAAGAAGTTTCGGACCGGACCGACGACCGGTTCCTGATCGAAACGGCCGGTCCGGTCCGATTTTAATAACATTGCATCCAAGTATAAACAGAGCACATATATGAGTCAATAGAGCACATTATTATCAAATTTGAGTTTTCGGTAGGAAAATTGTGGTCTTCAACGAGCATGAACATGATTGGGTACAAAACAGTATGATATACACCAACATCTAAAATGTACAAGATCTTGTTGTATGGTAAATTGCAACATATTGATTCAAATAATTGATCAAGTTAATATCTTATTTTGTGAGGGACAACTATTATCGAGTACAAACAAGATCAGATTGAGTATAATAGTTTTCAAATCGAGCACACCGTACACATGCATTGAGTAAAATATGTCATCGATCATGCACAATGTAGAGTGAGTCCATATTAACCAAGATAAGGAACTCAATTGTTTTTTTGGATGAAGTTATAGTGTGACAATGTCGAGGTACAAAATCAAGCTCAGTAAACATTCAAAAACTTCAAGATATCATGGACACAAAAACTTCGAGGGAGATGAATTTATATGAGATACAATATTTCAATAGTAATGCTGAAGAAAGAATACCATTATATAGTATCATCACTTGATGTGATATACACCACCATCTCAAATGTACAAGATCTTGTTGCAAGGTAAATTTCAACATATTGATACAAATAATTGATCAAGCTAATATCTTATTTTGTGAGGGACAACTATAGAAATTATCGAGTACAAACAAGATCAAATTGAGTACATTAGTTTTTAAATCGAGCACACTGTACACATGCATTGAGTACAATATATCGTCGATCGAGCACAATATAGAGTGAGTCCATATTAACCAAGATAATGAACGCAATTGCTTTTTCGGATGAAGTTATAGTGTGACAATGTCGAGGTACAAAATCATGGTCAGTAAACATCCAAAAACTTCAAGATATCATGGACACAAGAACTTTAATAGAGATGAATGTATATGAGGTACAATATTTCAATAGTAATGATGAAGAAATAATACCATTATATAGTACCATCACTTGATGTGATATACACCACCATCTAAAATTTACAAGATCTTGTTGCAAGGTAGATTCCAACATATTGATACAAATAATTGATCAAGCTAATATCTTATTTCGTGAGGGACAACTTGAGAAATTATTGAGTAAAAACAAGATCAGATTGAGTACATTCATTTTTAAATCGAGAACAACGTACACATGCATTGAGTACAATATGTTGTCGATCGAGCACATGGTATAGTGAGTCCATATTAACCAAGATAAGGAGCACAATTGATTTTTCGGATGACGTTATAGTGTGACATTTTTTAGGTACAAAATAATGATCAGTAAACATCCAAAAACTTCAAGATATCATGGACACAAGGACTTCAATAGAGAAGAATCTATATAAGATACAATATTTCAATAGTAATGTTGAGGAAAGAATACCATTATAGACTACCATCACTTGATGTGATATGCATCAGCATCTAAAATGTACAAGATCTTGTTACAAGGTAAATTCCAACATAGTCATACAGGTAATTGATCAAGCTAATATCTTATTTTGTGAGGGACAACTAGAGAAATTATCGAGTACAAAAAAAATCAGATTGAGTACATTAGTTTTTAAATCGAGCACACCGTACACATGAATTGAGTACAATCTGTCTTCGATCTAGCACAATGTAGAGTGAGTCCATATTAACCAATATAAGGAACACAATTTCTTTTTCAGAGGAAGTTATAGTGTGACATTGTTGAGGTACAAAATAATGGTCAGTAAACATCTAAAAACTTCAAGATATCATGGACACAAAAACATCAATAGAGATGAATCTATATAAGATACAATATTTCACTAGTAATGTTGAAGAAATATTACCATTATATAGTACCATCACTTGATGTGATATACACCAGCATCTAAAATGTACAAGATTTTATTGCAAGGTAAATTCCAACATATCGATTCAAATAATTGATCGAGCTAATATCTTATTTTGTGAGGGACAACTAGCGAAATTATCGAGTATAAACAAGTTCAGATTGAGTACATTAGATTTTATAGTGTGACATTGTCGAGGTACAAAATTGATCAGATTGAGTACAATGGTTTTGTAATATAGTACAATGTACACATGAGTAGAGTACAATATATTGTAGATATAGCAGAAACCAAAGTGAGTCCATATTAACCAAGATAATGAACAAAATTACTTTTTCGGATGAAGTTATAGTGTGACATTGTCGAGGTACAAAATCGATCAGATTGAGTACAATATTTTTTGTAATAGAGTACAATATACCATTCGTAGAGTACACTATATTTTAGATCGAGCACAAACTTAGAGTGAGTCCATATTAACCAAGATAATGAACACAATATATCTGGCGGATGAAGTTATAATGTGACATTGCCGAGGTACAAAATCGACCAGATTGAGTACAATGGTTTTGTAATAGAGTACAATGTGCAAATGATTATAGTACAATATATTGTAGATCGAGCACAAACCCAAAGTGAGTCCATATTAACCAAGATAATGAACACAATTTCTGTTTCAAATGAAGTTATAGTGTGACATTGTCAGGTACAAAATCGATCAGATTGAGTGCAATGGTTTTGTACTAGAGTACAATGTACCATGAGTAGAGTACAATATTTTGTAGATCGAGCACAAACCCAGAGTGAGTCCATATTAACCAATATAATGAACACAACTTATTTGCCGGATGAAATTATAGTGTGACATTATCGAGGTACAAAATCGATCAGATTGAGTATAATGGTTTTGTTATAGAGTACAATGTATACATGAGTATAGTACAATTAATAATATATAAGAGTAATGAAAAAGAACTTCTGAGTATCATTTTTATCTTTTCGCAACAAGACACAATCAACTTAATTATTGTTACAAAATAGCTTACTTTTGGCACAAATTTACCCAAATTTGGGACAATAAGGACCCAATTAAGTATAAAACATTGAGAACTGAACACATAAACTTAGGGGAACAACGAGCACTTCTTTTAAACATTTTTAATTAATCAATAAATATGAGTTATGAAAAAGAACTTCTTATCATTGTTTTTAACTTTTCGCAATAAAACACTATCAACCAAATTATTGATACAAGATAGCTAACTTTTGACACAAAAGTACCCAAATTTGAGACAATCACGAACCAAATAAGTACAAAACGTTGAGAACCGGGCACATAATCAGGTACAAAAAATGATTATGGATCGTGTGCATCTTCTCCATAATCCAACTCATTCTTTTTGCGACTTTATCATTATTTTTTCCTGTTTACAAAAATAAATTAGATATAAAATACTTTAGGTTCACGATAAGTACAGAAGAACTCAAAAAATTAATTGCGACATCTTGAAAATTCTTTATTTCTTTTTGCATACGTGGATTTGTGTGATGATGAAATTTTGGGTCAATCTTTTTAATAATTCAATACACAAAACTATGAGATGATGAATAACTTCTTGACCAATGACCAACCAACCTTAAATTGGACATGTGGTCAATTTATTAGGTTAGCAACAAAACATTTTGATTTAGTAATTTAAATTTTGATTTTGAGTCACAATTAAAGTATGTGCATACACACACAAAGAAACAATGTAAAAAATGTTGTGTATCAAATTTTTATTACGTACATACATATTTGCTCATGTTCAAATTTTTTTGCAGCATTTATACGAACAACTAGTAGGCATGGGCTCTTACTCTTTTTTTTTTTTTTCAGCATTTATACGAAAACTAGTAGGCATATAAGTTGATATGCCAATGCGAGAACCTATCTATCATATTCTAACTAATTACACAAAATATTTATTTAAAAATGAAAAACACGCAACAAAGTCTAAAAATTCTAATTTTTCAAAATTTATTTAGTTTGCATTTGTTATCAAATATTTGAAATATTTACGGTAGTTACCATGGTTGTCTCACTAATCTGAGCATGAATTTTGGGGAAAATCTTGGATATAGATAAGGATTGTTGATTACAATATTTTTTTTATAAATCAACCATGATTCTAGAGAAGAAGAACATAGATGTGTATGATAAAATGGTTTTGGGAATAGTGAATTTTTTAAAAAAAAAAATAAAAACTGAGATAAAATTTTTGTAGATGAATACGAAGATAGTTAATTTGTACAAAGATGTTTCATGGGTAAAGAAAAAATATGATAGAGATGAATAATGAAATAAGAGTGGAGCAGTCACGATGAAGAAGAAAAATCACATGCATATCACGTTTCAAATAAGGGTATTTTAGTATTTTAGAGTTGTTAGGGAGTTAAAATAAATCAATGTGTGGGGTCAGGGAGTTGGAATGTATGTTTTCTGATACAGGGACTGTTGACAAATTTATGTTTGTGTATGGAGATTTTAAGGAAATTTGCCCATAAATCAAAAAGGGTTATTGGATTTTCTATCCCCTTTTTTTTGTTGTTTCATTGAGATTTGTGCAGATTCAAACCATGTTTTTGTGTAAAATTCATGCATGAAGCGGCTAACGGGCTAAGCAACTGGCGTCACCATTTATTTGCTAAATCTTTCATACATGAACATGAACTCTTGAGCTCATGCATGTGTTGTCATTGTGCATATCATGAATAATGCATAATAGACGTAGCAATCCTATAGTTTATGCATCTACATCATGTTTATATATGAAGCTGGAAGAAACCTTATGCGAGCGCTTAGCGCGTTCTATACATGAGGATCGCATAAAAACCAATCAATCAGAGTATCGAATTAACCGATTGTTTGATTAATCATCAATATCCAATCATAGGTAAAACTTATACTACAAAAAACTCTTATCAAACGGTCTCACTAATCAATTTTGTGAGATAGATATATAACCCAAGTCGACCTAATATGGGGTCAGTCGACTAGTCTTATTGAGCTATATCTATCATGAGACCGTCTCACATAAAACGTTCGATACATGCATTTGGCTCGTCGAAAGAGAATTATATAACAATGAATTTCAAATGACTTCAATGTAATATCTTATGAAGATCTCATGAAATTAATGCATAAAATTATATAAGTTTCGTCGAATATATAATATAATATATAAAATATGGTGCATACGGTCTAATAAAAAATGAATATTAATATGTTATGAAGTCATTTAGGGCTTCCAATGATTGACATATAATATTGTGTTCCAAACGTAAACAACTTCACCAATGGTTTTCCAAACTAAAAAAGGTGCGGTTGATTCGACGTATCTTCACAGCTTTTGCCATTCAAAAGTTGATATCTTCTTTAGTCACCAATATATACAACTTGATCTCATTACATGAATATATCGTCTCCTCTATATTATTTGAGGATTATTTGATGTGGGCATGCAAGATTCAATGTATCGTCTCCTATGTGAATTCTATTTTTTTAGTCGGGAACATATTGTTATAATTGTGTCTAGCTTGAACTAGATACAAAGTTCCAAACTTATAAGGACTTGACGGAAGATGAGCTATAATTGATCATCGACTTAAATAGTGTTTGCAACCTCTAAAAATAAGTGATTATGGAGGTTTTTTAAAAATAGTATTATTATTTTTATTTTATTTTATTTTTAAGTTTATCCCAATAGAATAATATATAAACATATATAGAAGGTTTACGTATGCCTTTGGGTACATCAACATACGAAAAACATGGGACTTGATTAATCAATTAAAGCTCTTGGGAAGAAATAAATTATATATATATTTATTTATATCCACAGGACAACGTACCAGTAACGTACGTTTACGGCAATAAATAAATAATTTTTTTGCATTAATTGAACTTTCCGAAATCGATTCACATTTCACGGAAAAAATTCATCTGTGACAATTCCTGTAACATTTCCTGTTACATTGACAGTTAATTCCACTTGTTACGTTTCAATTAGTGTGACAGTTTTTTAAACATGTAAATTCTCACACGTGCCAATCAATAATTGGTTTAATATAGAATGTTACACCAGTTTGTCACAGAAGATTTTTTTCCACATTTCACACCATTCAACGTGATGTTCATGATTATTGCAACTCTAAACTGATATTTGTATTTTTGTACAAAGTGCAGGTATGGTAAGAAATCGTTTAATTTGAATATCTTAATGAAATATTACTGTATTTTTGTATTATCTCTTTGTGATTTTGTTCATATATGTTTTCAAATTTTATACTTTTAGTTTAATATCTTTATTTTTTTATGGTAATTTTAATCATTTTTTCGAAGTGACACCGTTAAAATGACGCCAACATGTATAGTGATATATCAATACTTGAAAAAGAACGGAAATTGTTAAAAACCAAAAGATACAAGATGAAGACTGGACGGTGATAACATAAAGAGCAAAATTGCAAGCAAATAAACTAGAAGACTAAAAATATAATTTTCTCATATCTTTATTTTGGAAGCACGGACAATATATATCGTTTAGATTTTTTAAAAACAAAGGTTTCCAAAAATATATACTTACATTATTAAGTATTGTGAATAAATTGAGTTCTTTATGCCACTCAAATTTAATATATGCGTGTTCATCGTATATTTTCGATCAATTAACTTGTTATCTTCGAGGGATGATTTAAGATGATATGTATTTTGGCAGAAAATTATTTCCGTAAAACTATTTATTAACAGCGTCGAATCTGGCTTATTTATCTCCTCGAGTCTCTGACATTAGATTGCTCGATTTTCATTCCTAAACCTCTGCCGCAAGACTTGGGCACCCAAATATTATTATTATTATTATTATTATTATTATTATTATTATTATTATTATTATTATTATTATTATTATTATTATTATTATTATTATTATTATTATTATTATTTTATTTATTTATTTTTTATTTTCTCTTTTCACCTCTAATTATCTGAAAATTTGTACATACTAAAATAATAGTTATTTACGGATAGGGTAAAAATCCAATATTTCTATGTTTTTTAGTACTTCATTATTAATTGGTATATCAAAAATTGAAAACTCGTATTAATATTATAACCATATAAGATTGTTTATAATTAGTTAGAATGATATTTTTTTATTGACTAAATATTTTGTGGATTATTATTGTTAGATTTTTTTATGAGGTGGGAATCTGCAACCACTTCTCTTTGGTTCGCACTGAGTAATTAAACCTACGGACTGATATAATAATCTGCAAATTACGTTAGCTAGGCAAAACATACTGAACAAGTCATGTATGAAAAACTTTTCTGAGAAGATTGTTGCAAGAAGGATCGAACCTCTTATTGCTGGCCAAGCTCTTAACTCTCCCCCAAACTCGAACACCTGATCCTATGAATCTTATTGTTACAATAGTACTTGTTATAATAGGTAGGGGTTTTTGGTTATTTTGGTGTATAATTATTTTCTCATATTATCACTGGATAAGATAATTGTTGTTGTGGTGGCATTTAGGATCTTTAAAAATTTAGCACCAACTTAATTATTTTAATCTCTTAAACTTTTACAATATGATATAACAGTACGGATAACAAAGATTTCCTACACATTTTCGGCGAGCAATTATAAAAATAAGAAAGGGATAATTAAACTCAAAAAAATAAAGGGCGTGACCATGGGTCCAATGAGTCCTTGTGACAGGACAAAGAGAAAGAAAAAGTCCAAATTCAAAATTCGCAAAGTTGTTGGCACTTTTATTTAAATTACCTACTCCTTGTGCCATTTTGGAAACCAATATGCTCTATAAAATCCATTCCCATTCACAAAAACACACACAAAACATACCCAAAAAAAAATGTCCATTCCAATATCATCCCCAACAAAATCCCTCAATCATTCCCTTCACGTGATCTTCTCCATCAAACTACCACCCTCCTCTTCCCTAACTTACATGAAGCACAAAACCCTACTCCGAACCGTCGTGTTCTCGCACTTTTATCGGCTGGCTCGAGCTCTCACGAGGGCGAAATCTTTCCTCGTTCGACAACTAAAAGACATAGAGTTCATCCGCTTTTCGCGATCCCCGTTGAAGAAATTTATAAGCAAGAGTAGTAGTAGTAGTAAGCATAAGCCGAAGAAGAAGAAGCTCTTCTTCGGTTCGTTCCGGCTGCACTACAACTGGTGTTCTTCGCATGTCACGCCTGTGATGCAGCTTGATCACAACATGAGTAGTTGGGGTAGTTGCCAGATTTCTAAGTACGAAAGTATTATCCGAGACGACGACGCGGAGCTCTCGGGGTATTTGCAGTGGCTTGAGGAGAAGGGGAATGAGATGGATTCATGCAGGATTAACGAGATCGACAAGCTCGCTGATTTGTTCATTGCGGATTGCCACGAGAAGTTCAGGTTGGAGAAGCAAGAATCTTACAGGAGATTTCAAGAAATGATGGCTAGGAGTATATGAATATTATTTAAATTAATTATAATCATAATAATGGATTATCGAATTTGATTTATGGAAGTTTTCACTTTCACTTTTGTAAGTTACTTTTCTCTTTTGAATTACTGTGATATTAATACTATTGACTGCATGGAGTTTGGAGAAATCAAAAAGGGTTATTGGGTTTTCTTTTCTTTTCTTTTTTTTGTTTCATTGAGATTTGTGCATATTCAAACCATGTTTTTGTGTACTCTTTGTTGAATTACAAATTTCTAAATTCCCGGCAAAAAAATATAGATATTGTAAACCTCGGCAGCATAATGAATCTATATTTGGCATATGATATGGGATTCAATTTTTAAGACTTAATTGATTGATTCATTAACTTGATGGGGGCATTTTTAATATGAGTATATATTTATATGGAAAAATTTTATTTTTGGTTATATATGTTTGTTTTTTTGTAATTGTGGTCATCTATATTGTCAAATGTCAGTTTAAATTCATTATTTTTGTTTTCTTTTAATATTTTAATCATTTTTTGTGACATGACACTAATTTAAAACCGACGTGACGTTAACGTGTGCAATTGATACATAAGTTTTTCAAATGAAAAAAAAAAGACTAAAATTAAAAACAAAAACCCAAAAGATATGGGAGTATGGCTGAAATTTGATAACACAAGACTAAAATCAGAAAGCACGGAAATAAAGTACAAATTTGTAATTTTCCATATATAGGTTTCAAAATTTTAGTACATGATGGGACATTATCATGTTCTTTAACATTTTCTATGACTTGCTTTACAAAAGAAACATGTTCCATCCGTTTCGAATATATGCCATTTTAAAGTAGAAAAGCAAAGTAGAATAAAATTATGTAAATGAATGCTCCTAATAATTAAATTTCAAAGATATTAATATAAATTTTCGTAAAATGACACATTCTCGATCTTCACTTTGAATAGCAACAGATAAATATTTTATTCATATAATTATTTTTCACTAAAAATTTCGTTAAAAAATATCTAAAAGTCTTACTTTGTTTGGAGTCAAATCAGTCAATTTGCAGGGTTCCAATCGATCGGTATATGTTATGTTGTAATAGATAGGTGTATATAGTAATCTAATTTGAGGCCATAGAATGGAAATACCACCTTTATTCTAAAAATTATCAAGAAAGAATTTATAAAATTTTAAAAATTACCAAAAATTATCCTATCCAATAATGTGTAAAGTTCTTAATTTTAATATAATTTCTAATTACCAAAGAATTCTTTACACAAAATCAATTACCAAAACATATTATACATTAAAAAAACCTAAGTTAGACCATAATATATGAACAAGACTATAATGTTTAATTAATTGCGAAAAAAAATCTCTTAAATTTTGAGATTAAATTTATATGATTATTGTGGACTGTCGACTTAGACTTGTTCAAGCACCAAACCCAAGGGACAAATAAAATGGGTCATTTCAGGTTCCGTCATCAAATATTTTGGGCTTAAGTATTATGGGCTGAGAATTGTAAAACGTATCTAACTATAGACTTACTATCCAAATCTTTTCCTTCTAGGACCAAAAATATAAATTCAACAAATGCTGGCCTCTTATGTGTTGATAATACTAGCAAGTAGCAACTCACCGAAAATTCGCGTATTCCGATTTTTTAACGTAAAAAATTATTTTTAAAATAAGAATTTAAGCTATTGTTTATGATTAGCAAATCATTTATATATTTTTAGAATTTATTAAAATAGGTTTTTATAATAGTTTTTTATTAGATGAAAGAATTAGTATTTTGTGCGTCCATTAAAATGATCAAGATATCTATTATAAGTGAGTTGATGTATTATCATGGAAAAACTATACTATTTATCCTGTAATTTTGTCACTTTGTGATTTTAGTACTCTATATTATCAAATTTCAAAATTACTTATGGGAAAAACTACAAATTTGGTTTTGTATGTTTGTCACTTTGCGATTTTGGTCCTCTATGTTTTCATATTTCACTTTTAGTCCTGCATGTTCCAATTTTTGGCAATTTTGGTCTTTTTTATTCAAAAATGCTCACGTACACGTCAGCTCCACATCAGCACTGAATTGGTGCCACGTCAGCGTCACGTCGAAAAAAGGACTAAAATTTCCAAAAAAAATAAAGATATATAGTGGACTAAAACTGAAATCTGAAAATATAAATGACTGAAATCGCAAAGTGACAAACATACAGGTTCAAAAAAGCAATTTTTTCATTAGTTATGCATTTTTTTATTTTTATCAATTTTAGTCATTTTTCATTAAAAATGATGATATAAAATTATATACGTCAACAACACATCGTCACCATATCAATGTCATATCGTTGCCCTTTTTTTCCCCTCACATGCAGTAGTTAGCTTTGAGCCGCTTAAAGTAATAGTACAGTTCGCTAAATTTCATTGGCATAAGACAATAGTATTCATTAAAGAATATACGCTGGACACCAAAATTTGATTTTTTTTATTTTTATTTTATAAATGTGTTCTTCAGTTAAACATAAAACACACCATACCAAATTCAAGCGAATCAAAAATTTAATCACAAAACAATGCAAACGATCCTCGATCGATACATAATATATATAATTCTTACACAAAAAGATTTGACGAAGTTGATATATATATGGATCTTTCTCCTTGTGAGTTTTGGTAAAATTGGAGCTCATGGCGAATATTGTAATTAGCAGAATAAATTTTGTACTTCATGATCATATAATTAACTCATGACAAATCAAAATAATATAGCAAATTTTGTGAGTTATGACTAAACCTTTCACATATAACACGAGATTCAAAACAAATACAATGATGGGAAATTAGTAGCATAACAAAAAAGTCCGCATCATCGAATCAAAAGAAACATGTTTGCTAACAGCAATTATATATCACGAACTATCGAGCTGAGTATTGTATCAGTTCTGCGTAGGATTCGGAATGCTCGGCGGAGTCTTCCTCAGGCTCTGCTCCACAGCTTTCTTGGTCTGTTTCTTGGCTCCATTGATGTGTGAATAATAATTATTATTAGCTGATGAAGTGGAAACCATCAGTTTTCTTGGCTGTATGATCACTGATATCTCATCTGGGTTTTTGAGTTGACAAAAAGAGAAGGAGATAATAAGGAAAACCGAAACCATAGCCAAGCTTAATGCTAGGGTTTGGTGCTTCATTTTCATCATTGTGGGTATAGTTCAAGAATTCAGTACTGAGATATATATATATATATATATATAGGGAGATTGTGTGTGTTAGTGTGAGGTTGGTCTATGCTATACCAGGAGAGGTATACCCCATTTTTTTTTAGATGTCCGCACGAACATCATGTTAAAAAACCGAAAAAGATATTGTTGGGGTCCACATGTTTTTTTTTCAGTGAGATGTTCACGCGAACATCTAGTGTTTTTTAGTGTGATGTTCGCGCGATCATCTGAAAAAAATACTAAATGGGGTGTATTTCTCCCGGTGTAGCATAGAATATCCCGTTAGTGTGTGTATATATTATTAATGCATGTTTTCCCCACTTTTCTTGTCTAGGAATGATCCACAAAATTTTATATATTTAATCATACAAATTTGGAAAAATTAAATAAAAATTTCCTTTATTACTAATGCATCTCACTCTTGCATTTATTCTATTGTTGGAACTTGGAGACCAACAAAATAATCGGATTGACTAATGCTTCCAGTTACTGAAATCTTTGCAATTCTATTAGCCAGTCAATTAAATGTGGGATTAATTAAATTAATATTTCAAGTAGGGGAAGCGGACTGGTGCTTAGCATGTGATTCCCAAATCCAACGCATGTATGTATAACTAATCGAACATGTTAATCATTAATTACGTTTACTCGATCTTAATTTTATTTATAGAAATATTAAACCTATCTTCTTGTCTGTTGTGACATTAATTATAATCAATACTAATACAATATTAATGGATCATGCATTGCATGTAATATGTCATTAGACAACATTTTTCCTATAAATATTTATGTAAAACAAATATATTTATGAGTAATGGCTGCTTTAATTTAGTTTGCATTGATTCGTCTTTTGATTTTTTTTTAATACAGTGTACTTTTTCGGTTTTTCCCCCCAAGATTGTGCAATTTGTTCTTTATCAAATTCAGCAACATATAATTAATGCTGGGAAATTAATATATTAATAAAATCATGCTTAATTTGTCACGAAATTTCCCCATTAATTGCACCATGTGGCTTTCCCCAAGAAAGTGGAATCACATTAACTAGCTAGTAAGTCAAAGTAATCAGCTTCCTATTGTTTAATGATTAATTTTGGACAAAAGTTGAATAGGGCTTTGAAACGATGTTCACCTAATGGGTGGCACCAACATAAAACAAGGATATCCAGACATTAATAAAACGTCAAAGAGAGAGACAAAATTTCGTTTTTAATTTGCTTAATTCCAACAAGGATCGATTCTTAGTTTAAAGAATGACAAACATTTCTAGCTAGGAGTCATTTATAAATTATCGAAATTAATATTGTTGAAAAGATTAAATGAACTCTTGGGCTCTTCTTGTGTATTTTTGGCTCGAAGAAAGTCAAACTATCCCTACTAGTATGTGATTTGGAGGTAAAAATGAGTCGAGTTCGAACAGGTTTAGCAAGAATAATTCGGGATCGAATATTATATTATTATATTCTAATCATATATCTGATGACCTACCTCATATCCAACTTTTTCAATAAACACAGTAAATATTGGAGTGGTTTTTCCGTAGGAAAATTTTTGAAGTTACATACAAATGGAGAATGGGGGCCAACATTGTAAATATCGGAAGTCCAACTGTTTCAGGAGCCCATGTATAGCACATGGGCTATCAAAATTTGAAAAGTTGGGCCCCATTTTTCTTTACCAATCGCATCTCCTGATATTATTCCAAGGGTGAATTGGTTTTCAGTCTCTAAATCCAAAAGCAAATTAAGAATCAGTCCCTTGTCAAAAAAAAAATTTTTGCACTCCCTGGGCTCACATTATTTTACTTGGATAAAATTAAGTACAAAACATTGAAAATATGGTACAAATACAAGATATTTGAGCACTAATTGTTCAAGATCGAGTACAAAAAATACAATTTTGAGTATAAAATCTAAACATCTTTATTAATTTGAACTTGCAACATGTGTTTGAGTACTCAAAAATCATATATTTGTACCAGATCTAACACATTGGGTACTCAAAAATCACATATGCGTACCATATTTTCAATTAACTATAAATATATTGTACCTTAAAAATTAGGTGACTTGAGCTATTTATAGATATTTAAAGAGTTTTGCGGGCTTGAGCCTTTATGTGCTTTTTGTAATTTATGGGTCTTGATAAAATGTCCCAATAAATAATTAAATAAGATTGGACTTAATTGTGTTGAGTAATTGAGCTTAGTATCGGAAGATAATCAAATTGAGTCATAACACATCAATATAGATATCGCATGTTTAAATCAACTTTGGACATTTGGATTTAACATTGCGATAATATCATTATGCTAGCATGAACTTTATTCTTAAAAGTGCGGTTGTTTTAGCCATTTTTATTGTTCTTGTGTTATAGTTTCTCATTTCCTGGCCCTATTTATGTATTTATTTTATTTTTTTTTGTTATTATTGAATCATACTCGATCAATGGTGCTAACCGTGAACAAGGAACCGATTAGCAATGACCCTATTTATTTATTTATATACATTTTTAGTTATTATTGAATCATAGTACTCAATGGTGCTAACCGTGAAGAAGGAACCGATTAGCAATTGCCCTATTTATTTATTTATATATATTTTTTAGTTATTATTGAATCATACTCAATGGTGCTAACCGTGAAGAAGGAACCGATTAGCAACGGTGAAGATATATACTTGGTTATGAGTCCATGTTCTTTAGGTGGTTATATGTCTTTGGCCCAGTGGCGCCAACTTCCTGGTAAAGGGACGAGGTTTTGAGACTTAAAGTCCAAGTTTATGCAGTTGAACGAATCATTATTTACCAAAAAATCAACAAATACTAAAATCATACACCATCTTTTGTCGAAAAGGAAATACTAAGGGAGTGTTTGCAATAGATTATGCTTTTGTAGAAGTGATTAATTTATAGATTATAAAGAAGTTAAGAAAAATCAAAAGTTGGTAGTGTTTGGAAACAAATGTGAAAATCTAAAAATCAAAGTTGGGTAGTGTTTGATAAATAAGTGATTAGAGTGATTTTAGCAATGAAATTCTTACTAGAATCACTTTTGGAGAATCATAATCACCACATGACTAGCTTTTGGATTTCAATTAAGTTAAGCATTAGCTAACAGATAATTTAGGTTTAAGAAACACACAAAAATGATTTTTTTAAGTAAAAAGCTAACAATCATTTTTTTTAGTGATTGCAAACACTCCCTAAAATAGTAAACTCATCACCTTAATATAGTGATTCTAATATGAAAATTATAGAACGCTGGATTTGAATGACCAGTTTACACCTTTTAGAAGGACTAGGAGAAAAGCATGTGCTACGCACGTAATATGAAGTTTTTTTAGTCAATTCAATCAAATATCATATTTAATAATTGAATATTTGCATTTCACAATTAATAGAAAGTTATATTAATTATTATTGAGTTCTCTA
Source organism: Henckelia pumila (assembly GCF_033568475.1). Lineage (NCBI taxonomy): Eukaryota > Viridiplantae > Streptophyta > Magnoliopsida > Lamiales > Gesneriaceae > Henckelia > Henckelia pumila. Next base: position 39,407,786 of record NC_133122.1, read on the forward strand.
CAATATAATACGATGAAATTATATTTTATTATAGAGAAACTTTATACAACTAAACATACTTTATAATTAACTCGTTTAATCAAATTTTATTAAATTATTGCAGTATATTTGTAAACAAACAAATAATAAAAATTAAATAATAAATTAAATCAAGTGAAACATTTAAAAGTAATAATATTAGATATTTAATATTATATATTAACTTTTCAATAGTATTTTAATCTACGTCAATGGTCTTATTATATATAATACAACATATATGAGTGAATAAATAATAAAACCAAAAAATGAATGTTCTCTTACAATCAATTTATATGTAATATGATGAGCAGATATGAAAAATCATTTATTCATTTAAATTATTTTTTATCCCACTTAAATCATAATATATAATTTTTTCAATTAATTGACTCATTAATTATATACATAACATGGTAAAATGATATTTGAAAAATTATTTTGCAAAAACTGTAATTTTGGTCATATATGATTGTCACTTTGCGTTTTCAGTCCTTTATGTTTTCATAATTCAGTTTTAGTCCTGCATGTTTCGATTTTTGGCAATTTCAGTCATTTTTCTCGAAAATGCCTATGTAACACTATACATGTTAGCTCTACAACAACATTGCATTGATGTCACATCAGCACCACATCAAAAAAAAAGACAAAATTGCAACAACAAAAAAAAATAAAAAATATCGGACTAAAATTGAAATCTGAAAAATAGAGGACTAACAAAGCAAATTTCTCAGTATTACATTTGATACATAAATTTTTTAATTGGTACAAAAAAATCAAACAAAGCACTTTTTAAAAATTATAAAATTTAGAATGAGAATATAATAAGAATCTTAGTTAATTAACACAATTAAAGTTAGCATCTTAATTAACTTACTAATAATTTATAATTAAATCATTATTTTTAACAAATTTTATTAAACTAATGTAGCATATTTGTAAACAAAATAACAATTTAAAAAAATAAAAAAAATAAATTAAACCAAGTGAAATATTTATGAGTATAACAATTATATATTTAACTCTATTAACTTTCCAATATCACTTTTATATACACCATTGATTTTATTATATATAATATAACATATGGGTGAATAGTTAATAAAATAAAAAGACCAACTCTCTCTCTAAAAGTTAATTTATGTGTAATATGATGAGAATATATTATTAAAAAAATAATTAATATAATTAAATTTTTGATCTACTTAAATTCTAATAATAATTAATTTAAGTAATTAATAACCATATATATACATAACATGACAAAGAGGTATGAGAAAATTTAAAGAATTTAATTTACATTAACATTTTTCATTTACTCTGAATACTATCAATAATATCATATTATAGACTAATAATCATGTATGAGTAATAACGAAATTTGTATAACTTAAAAGTGATTGTAAGTTATCAATATTGTACTTGAAACATTCATTTTTTTACGGTAAAAATTTAAATAAAACTTACAAATTTTTTAAAATGGTAAAATTTAGAATGAAAATTAATAATTAAACTTACTAAATAACGTAGAATATTATTTAATTTTTTTATATATTTTTTATTTTTTGACGTATGTTATTCTATTAATTTTGTACTTAACTCTTTAAATTAAATTATAGTAAAAAAAAAAAGAGGCAAGATTGATATCCAATTAAAATAACATGTCATTTGATGTCAAAAATATTGAGAGAAATTTTATAATTAAATGTATTAATATAAATAAGACAATGACAACTATTGATCAAAGAGAGCATCATATTGAGTTTGTAAAGTTTTTTTAAAAGAAAATTTGTAAAGTTAACCCTCTATAATATTGTAATATAATTTATTTTAATTTATTTTCAAAATATCATATTGAATCTGTAAAGTTCTATATATACTATTTTAATATAAATACAATCAATTAAAAAACTATTTTGATATAGTCACTTTATTATTATTGAAATTATTAACCTATTTCTCACTATCACAATAAAAATAACTATTTTTTTTTTTTTGCAATATTTACATTTAGAAAAAATTTGTGCCAAACAAATATATGATAAATTAAAATATTTGACAATATAAAAATATTTTAACTCATTTCTCCAAATTAAATTATAGTAAAAAATAAAATTTGTTTCAAACAAATATATGAAAAATAAAAATATTTTAACTCATTTTTCCAAATTAAATTATAGTAAAAAATAAGGCACAAGATTGATATCAACTTAAAATAACATGTCATTTAATGTCAAAAATATTGATAAAAATGTTATAATTAAATGTATTGATATAAATAAGACAATAACAAGTATTGATCGAAGAAAGTGTCATATTGAATTTGTAAAGTTTTTTTTTATAAAAAAATTTGTAAAGTTAACCCTTTTATACTATTGTAATATAATTTATTTTAATTTATTTTCAAAACATCATATTGAATTTGTAAAGTTCTATCTATTACAATCAATTAATAAATATTATCTTATAACCTCTTTATTATTATTGAAATTATTAACCCTATTTCTCACTATCACAATAAAAATAACTAATATTTTTTTTGTTGCAATATTTACACTTAAAAAAAATTTGTGTCAAACAAATATATTAAAAGTAAAATATTTGAAAATATAAAAATATTGTGGCCAAATATTATTTGTGAGATTTTATATTATCTATTACACATTGACTATAAAAAAAATTAATTTTGAGATGATAATTGAATATAAATGATAATAAATACACCTTCATTACTCATGATGCGATAAATTTTTCATTAAAGATGACTAAAATTCTAATATCTTTTTGCCCTTGTTTTTTACCTCATTTTTCCATTATTGTCCACACATATTTTTTTATCCATATACAATTTGAGGGCAAAGTTATAAATTCACAATGAAAATTTTTTCCCACCATTCATACTTTTATTTATATATTATAGTAGAAATAGATAAATAATAAATGCATTTAATTTGTTTTCAAAACAATATAACCGATTATATAAATCTAGTCGTAACCGAACAATATTGTAATAAAATCGTGTTAGACGTTTATAAAATCGTAAACTGAAATCGAATTATAAATATATAAAGTAGGACCAAACCGATTGTTCTCCACCTAGGCTATAAATTTATAATGTACTCCGCTTGACACTGCGTCTGGTCTACAAAAGACAATAACATGTTAGAGTTCTCTAAAAATCATGTTTCTATACGTCAATGAACATGATGATCAAAATACGGAAGAAGATCGAGCATTACCTTCAGCCATAGAATAATTTGTAAGTATTCTACGTTCCTCCTTGTTTGATATATGCATGTTTTCTTAACACTCCAACCCTTCAACATATCAGTGTATTTGTGTTCTTATGGGTGTATGCTTAGGGACTTCATACCATGCTATTTACAGTCATTTCGGCTAGTTAGATGCTACTTGTAAGGGCACTATCTTGACATATATCCAACGGTTGACATTTATCAATATATGTGAGATCCACTATTTTTTAGTGAACCCCGCATGTATTGATGAATGATCCCTCTTAGATCTATAATGGAGGTAGTGCCCTTATAAGTAGCAAGAAATATTTCCTAAATTAGAGAAAATGGATGCCTCTTCCGTCTAAAATATCACACTCGGTCGTTGATCACTGCTGTCGATTCTCCTTTGTTTTGCTATGTGCCATAATATCATTTGTTAAATTCAATCTTTCTTACATAACAAAGTTTTTTGCAAGCATCCCAACACAACGATATCAATTATTCATTCTTCAAGGTTTGAAAAGATTTTTTCCGAAGACTGAATCTTAATTTATGTTTATCGTTAGGGATGAATCCCAATTAACCCTAATTTATACCTAGATTTTTCTAAGATATTCCATTATAAAGGGCAATATTATAAATATACATATATCTAACACATATATTCAAGATTATTTTAGAATTAATGATCATGTCAGTTGTATATAATATTCTAGAATTATCTTTGAGCCAACTGATTTTAACCAATCATACTCTGTCATGCCACCCCAGGACAGTGCCCTTTGGGGTAGCATAGAACTTCCCGTGATCCAGTTATGGCTTTGGTAGAGAACTTGCTAACCAAGTTTAATTATGGAACATGATATATCTAAACTAGGAAAGCTTTGAAGAATATATATGCCGATCAAGCTTACAAAGATTATCTTCTAATTATTCAATATACAAATATTATCAAATAAAAAACTTACAAGTCAACTATTACAAGAATATTTCTATCGCTGCAATACTATTTCAAACTTATCACCCAATACTTTGATTTTGATTGATTTTGGGGCTCCAATATTCGATAAATTGATAATATTTTTTAGACAATATTCTTTATTGACTTGGGTCTGGTTGCTAAATTTATAATTTCGATGAGTAATAAGATAACAAATTTTCGGAAAACCCTTAACTTAATCAATAAGTAATAAAAATCAACAAATAATAAAAATTGTGCATAATAATGTAGATAAAAATATCTAGACTTGTGTAGATGGTGGAACCTTCAAGAGAGTTGATCTCCACCATTAGATTGATAGATAGTTCATTGTAGGAAATAACTTTATAAATAGGATGGAGATCTCATTTGTAAACCATGGCATGCAATACAATACTTTCTCACTGTAAAAGTTCATCCCAAATGTTACTTGTCATGGAGTTATTGTCAAATGTTAATCTACATTGAATTATATAATATCAAAGTTTTGGGTGGGTCTGGACTAGCTATGGAAAATGTCAGTGTCTTTAGGAGTCAAAGCAATTGATAACTACTCATGTTTTTAATTGAAATTTAATAATTATAATATGTTATGTTACAACATGATTTAAAAAATCAAGAAAATGATTATGAGTTATCCAGCACTAAAAGAACCCGTGAAATTCATACATTTTTAACCCTCCCAACTCATTGACCCACCCAATTTTAGTAAAATCTCTCCCTATATATAAAGAATTTTCCCTTATACACAATCTTTTAAATTATCGAAATTGCCCTTATGTGATATAAATATTACAATTTTATTTTTATTTCCTTTTTTTGAAATTTTGATATTTCAAATTTTCATATTTTTCTCAACTAAATATTGTAGATAAGATAAATTGATAAAAAAATTTAAATTTATTTTTATATTATTTTATAAATGAAAAAAATAAATTTAAATATTATAAAAAAATATTTATACATAACATACAATATTAAATATATTATATGATTTTATACACATGCATCGCACAGCGTGTGCGATTATGCTAGTAAAAATAAAAATAAATAAACAACAAAGGAAATCAGGTTACACATTCCCAAATTCCCAGATAAGGCCAAACTGAAATTTATAAAAATAAATAAAGAACAAAGAAAATAATCAGGTTACACATTCCCAAATTCCCAGATAAAGTTAAATTGATTAAAGAGCTATGTGAAAGATATGTCTTGTAAAATTGAAAAGAGACAAAATGCTGAATATTCCAATAAGTTCCTTGGTATTAAAGAAAATCATGATTTGGTGAGTGCAAGCTTTGGAGATACAATGTTGAAGATATTGACAGGATTGACGAGTATGATAGGTTGTACAATAATATCTATGTTGTATGGTGAGGTGAATGGTGGAAACGACTCGGGTTCCCCGTCCAAATAAATTTCAAGAAAATAGTTATCTTTTAGTCGTCATGGCCACATAAATAGAAATTTATTGTTGATGAAATAAAATTAGTGGATTGTTTTATCTTTATGCTTTTGTTGAAAGTTCTTTTTCAGCAATGACTAATAATAACTCTATGGTAAATCAGAAAATGTTTTTGTCTCATGACTCCTGGTCTTGATCACTCTTGTTCACGTTTAATTGAGTTTTTATTAATTCATATATAGAACAATCAATCTCTTAACGTAAATATCGATTTTAGGATTGTTGAATTCTCACTAACAGCTTGTTGATTGGGTGGAACATGTTTGGAACTCGATTGTCAAAATACAATCCCATATGTCCAGTCTGGTCCATTATCATGTTTTGATATTTCTACTATATTAACGATCAAAACTAAATTGAGTGTATTTTTTAAAATTTGTGGAGATGTCTCAGGGTTTCAACCCACTTATAAACAATATGGACAATGTATTTTCTTTTCTTTCCTTTTTTTTTTTTTGAAAAAAAAATACAAGATTGGGATTATATTAATTAAAAGAGTGGAGACCAAACATGTCATTAATCCAATATCATGTATTCCACTGAAACTCATGGCAAAAAGGATGGAAAAATGAAATACAGTGAGGGAGAAAACAAATTGTACTACTATGAAACCTAACAACCCCGTAATAAAATGGGTTTTTTTCTAGCGAGTTGAACTTACATTTCGAAAATTGTAAACCGACCCGTAAATAAAACCAAACTGGTCGCTCCCAAACTCTAATCACCTCCTTCTTGACACAGTGTCTAGTTCACAAACAATGACAATTTAAAAGTTTTTTCATGCTCTTGAAGTAGTGCACAAGCATCACGACACAACGATATCAAATATCTCTACTGTAAGCGCTTGGAAAACTTTTTTTGTCATTTTAAATTATTTCTCAAACTTTTTTTTCATGGCTTCATATAAACCTTTTTTTAATCTTCCCCATCTTTGGGTTGCTGGTCTTAGCTAGTCTTGGCCACGAGCCGGGTCAGCAAACTCGTGGCCGATTTCGGTCCAGGTCGTGGAACCGACGAGCCGGGTCCAATTAACCATCGGTTCTGGACCAACTTTGAACCGACCTTTTTAGTTTTTTAAAATTTTATATTTATAAAGAATAAAAATATGAATTAAAAAAAGGCTTTGTACAATTAAACTTATAAAAATTTTATTTCAATATCTCAACAAAAAAATTATCATATTTATTCAATAAAAAATATATAATATTTTAATTTTCAACATTTTATATTAAAAATCTATTATATTTCATTATATTCAATCACACTTCACTCGGATTTCATTATATTATATTATATATATATATATATTATATTTTTTAAAAAATGGGTTGACTCGATGGGCATGGCCGGTTCAGACCTGGCCGGTCGATTTCACACCCATAAATCGTAATCGGGCCGCCTAATGGTCAGTCCGCTCATAGTTCTGGGTCAAAACCGTTGACCCAGTTAACCGTCTCGTGCTTTGGCCAGGTCTAATCTTAGCTTCTATCAACTGAATTGTGTTACGCTGAATTGTTGTCAAACTATCAACTAGGGCGATTCGAGGCCGTTGTATGTATTATCATTCGGTCAATAGTCCCTATAATTTCACACGTTCTCAAATTACTCCCCTCTCATATGAAAAATTAAAAAAATAAATTTTTGTTGAAAATATATTATATTATATTAGAATTGTTGAAAATTGAGTTGTATTATTTTGAAAATTAGTGTGTGATGATGTAGATGATGATGATTTAATTTTTGGACTAATCTCCCATTGAGATCTATAAATAGGTCTCTCCATTTGTGTAAAAAAATACAATTTGAGAGAATAAATTTAAAGTGTGGAGTTTGAGAAATTTTGAGTTTTTGAGTTTTATAAATTTTACTTTTCACAACACGTTATCAGCACGATCGCTCGAAGGTTTTCTATAATTTCCGACGCTCCAAAATACAAGAAGAAGTCAAAAATATTCAACAAGTAAGAATTTTTATTTTACTGTTTATATATTTTTATTGTGTATATATTAATATATAATATCATGTTATGAATTTTTAAAAAAAAACTTGTTATAAATCCTGGGAGGATGTTAAGACGACATCCCACACTCCCGGTAAGGGATACGACAAGTATAAAAACCTCTAAGATTTTTAAACATTATAATCATATTTGTATAATGTCATGTTATTATATAAAAGGTTGTCTATGACACCGATCTTATAATAATGTGATATGATATACTATACCTGACTTTACACTAACTATATTGGTATAATTTCACAATATTATATAAAAGGCTGTCTACGACACCGATCTTATAATAATGTGATATGATATACATAATTATTTAATTATGATTATCATTATATGCATTGTATCATTATCACAAATTTTTATTCAACACATATTCGATTTTTCTTTACCCCCAACGGTCACAAACGGCTAGTTTTTGGCCTATAAATATTTTTACTCAAACTCATTTTCAATCACACCAAAATTCATTCTTCATCTCAAAACATTTTCTCCTCGGTTTTTTTTTTTCGAAAAAGAAGAAGATGGAGTTTTTGGCTTTTCTAAGGATATTTTTCATAACGATTATGATCATCATGCTCACGAGTTTTGTACTCACCAGCGATTTTCCACCACATGCTTTTTCTCTATTTGTACACTTACTTGTACTCATCGTTTATCCATTATTTTGTATTGTCATATTAATGAAAATTAACTAATAAAATGCATTGTTATTTTTCTAGTATCACCATGTCAAACTTGGCAAAGCTTGAATTCGTTGCACTCGATATCACTGGAAAAAATTATATGTCATGGACTCTTGATGTTGAGATGCATCTTGAGTCATTGGGTCTAAGTGAAAGCATTAAAAAAAATAATATATCAACCTCACAAGATAAAGCAAAAACTATGATTTTCTTGCGCCGACATCTTGATGAAGGGTTGAAATGTGAGTATCTCACAGAAAAAGACCCAATGACTTTATGGAAAGGGCTAAAAGAAAGATTTGAGCATATAAGGGAAGTGATACTCCCGACCGCCCGTGATGAATGGAATACGTTGAGATTCCAAGACTTTAAAAAAGTCAGTGAATATAATTCTGCGATGTATCGAATAGTCTCGCAATTAAAATTCTGTGGACTTGAAGTCACAGAGATGGAAATGCTTGAGAAAACATTTTCCACTTTTCACGCATCGAATATAACTCTACAACAACAGTATAGAGTGCGTGGATTTTCGAGATATTCCGAACTAATCGCATGTCTTCTTGTGGCGGAAAAGAACAACGAATTGTTAGTAAGAAATCATCAATCCCAACCCACTGGATCAACGGCATTTCCTGAAGCAAATGTCGTAATGAAAAATGAAAACCAAAATCAAAGGAATAGACCAGATTTTGGTCGTGGACGAGGTCGAGGACGTGGGCGTGGATGTGGACGTAGAAATGACCGTGGTCGTGGATGCGGTCGTGGATATGAAAATAATCGAGATAGTTATTTCAGTAACTCATCTCAAAAGAGCGTCACGCACCACCCACTAAAAAGGCAGCATGAAAACATGAGTGAAAATGAAAATCACTCAAAAAGAACCGAGAGTGTTTGTTATAGATGTGGCACTCCGGGACATTGGTCACGAACTTGTCGAGCCCCCGAGCACCTTTGTAAGCTCTATAAAGAATCGATAAAGGGGAAAGGAAAAGAGACCAATTTTGTTGAAAATAGTGACCATTTAATTGGTTCAACTAGTTTCAGTGCTGCAGATTTTTTGAATGATTTCGAAGACATTGATTAAAAGATTGGTGGGACTAGATTGTAACAAATTTATATTTTTCATGCATTTTTGTATTATAAAGCATGTTATATTTTACATTTGTATTGTACTTAATTTTTCTTTATTACATTTTTGTGAAGTTTGATATGGAAAATGCTATGAGCAAATATGGAAATAATATCATGGAAATTTGCATACCGGATAGTGGTATAACGCACACTATTTTGCGAGATGAAAGATATTTCTTGGAACTAAAACCAACAAAAACAATGGTGAATACAATATCAGGTCCTGTAGACTTGATTGAAGGTTTTGGTAAGCGAAATTTTTGTTACCTAATGGTACAAAATTTTTGATAAATGATGCTTTATATTCACCACGATCGAAAAGAAATTTGTTGAGTTTTAATGACATATATTCTCATGGGTATGATACTGAGACAATGACTGATGGAAATCAGAAATATATGTGTCTTATCACATATAAGTCAGGAAAGAAATTTGTAGTTGAGAAACTACCAATGCTCCCTATTGGATTGCATTATACACATATAAGTCCAATTGAATCAAATATGGTGATGGATAATTCATCAATATTAACAAATTGGCATGATCGATTGGGACATCCTGGTTCAACAATGATGCGAAGAATTATTGAAAATACACATGGTCATCCACTGAAAGACCAGAAGATCTTTCATAATAATAAGTTTCAATGTAAAGCATGTTCACTTGGAAAACTTATTATAAGACCATCACCAGCTAAAATCCAAACTGAATCACCCATATTTCTTGAACGTATTCAGGGTGATATTTGTGTGCCAATTCATCCACCATGTGGACCATTTCGATACTTTATGGTATTGATCGATGCCTCTAGCAGATGGTCACATGTATGCTTATTGTCAACTCGGAATGTGGCATTTGCAAGATTGATGGCTCAAATAATAAAATTGCGAAATCAATTTCCTGATTATACAATCAAGAAAATAAGACTTGATAATGCTGGAGAATTTACATCCCAGACTTTCAATGATTATTGTATGTCAATGGGAATCACTGTTGAACATCCTGTAGCTCATGTTCATACGCAAAATGGATTAGCTGAATCATTGATTAAACGTCTACAACTGATTGCTAGTGTAGTGACCCTGCATGGAATCACCTACTAACTGGCAACTAATAGCATGCATTAAACTTAATACAGCAATATACTTAACAGAGTAAAAACGTGCGGAAACTTAACTATAAATTACATATCAGCTTAGTAATATAATTCAGGCTTAAATCTGTAGTGATACAACCAAATCGAAATCTTAAACAGTAAACATTATACAGCTATATCGAATCCTGCTGTATAATAAAATCCTCAAGGCTCCTGCTCCCTAGTCCTGCCTTGAACTACCAGCTCCGTCTATCCTGCGACCTGCCCCATGGAATAGGGTGTCCAAGATAACAACTAGGACGTGAGCGCTACGCCCAGTACATAGACATGAGTAAACATATGTATATAATGCATGCAACATGATGACTGGTAAAAGATTATCTGAAAAATCATGCTCAGAACCGGCGCCATATGAGTGCTGCCACCGCACAGATCAACCTCTGGGTGCAACCACACTCGTCTAGTACACCAGAGTAGACAGACATAAATGCCCCCGCCGTCGCGGTACTCTCAGTGACAGACTATCAAGTATAGAGTTAAGCGGCTCTATAATCAGGTATAACAGGGAATAGGCTCAACGTGTATATGCACATGACATATGAGTATAGAAAACGGTAAATCATACATCATGCCATATAATAATGTCAAATAAATGCAACATATAAACATGTATACTCGCTGGCAATCTCAGTCAATGTGTACGTACCTCTAGGCTAGTTCAAGTAAAGTAGATCCTAGGTTCCAAGCCTATATTCAAAAGTTCACCGTATCACTACATAAATTCTATAAGCCTTAACTAAGCTAATAAGTACTCCCAAAACTTAAATAGATTCCCGGACCATACCTTCGTCCGTCGATAGCCCTTTGAAGTCGCTAGTCCCGGATGACTATAACCACACCTTGGTTATTCCAGAACCTCTATTATAACCGATAGGGCCCTCAAGTGTATAACTCACACTATATAACTGAAGAAGGAAACTCGGGAATTCGTAATTGAAAATGAACTCTGAACGGCCCTATTTATAGCCAAATTTCTCGGCCAGGATCGGAACTTCCGATTTCGGGATCGGAGCTTCCGATCCAGCTCATTGCGTGCATGTCTGCTACGCCAGGATCGGAACTTCCGATCTACGATCGGAGCTTTCGATCCGCTCTATGACCGACACTTGTCACAACTCGCGACTGAGTCATCGATCATTTTTGACAGCTGGGGATCGGAACTTCCGTTCCAGGATCGGAGCTTCCGTTCCGATCGGAGCTTACTATCCGGGATCGAATCTTACTATCCGGGATCGGAACTTACTATCCGGCCCAAAATGAAAAAGCCCAAATTTTACTTCTGAAGTCCAATAACACTCCGAAATTGGTTAAATACCAACCCTTAATCATGTTTAACATATTATTATCTTAAAATGGTATCTGGGTTACTACAGCTAGACCAATGATTATGAAAACAAAACTCCCTATTTCTATATGGGGACATGCAATTTTATATGCTGCGGCATTAATTCGCATCAGACCAAGTGCATATCATAAATTCTCCCCATTGCAACTTGCATTTGGTAAAGAACCAAATATCTCTCATCTAAGAATTTTTGGATGTATTGTATATGTGCCTATTGCACCACCTCAACGATCAAAAATGGGTCCTCAAAGAAAAATCGGTATTTATATCGGTTATGATAGTCCATCAATAATTCGATATCTTGAGCCTCAGGCAGGCGATGTGTTTACAGCACGCTTTGCTGATTGTCATTTTAATGAAGAAATATTCCCAGTGTTAGGGGGAGAAAAGAAACACATCGAAAAAGAAATCACATGGTATATACCATCATTATTACATTTGGATCCAAGAACCAAACAATGTGAAAAAGATGTACAGCAAATTGTACATTTGTAAAGAATAGCAAATCAAATGCCAGATGCATTTGCAGACACAAAAGGAGTGACAAAATCATATATACATGCTGTAAATGCCCCAGCTCGAATTGAAATTCCAAAGAAACAGATTGAAGACACTCATGATGTCATTAAATGCCTGAAGCATGGAAGGTCAGTCGGTTCCAAGGATAAAAATCCTCGGAAAAGAAAAGGCATAGAGAAGCACGATGATCATAAAATAGAAAATGGTGTTCCAGAAGAAACACCTGATGATGAAAATGTTCTGTCAGAACCACAAACTGACGAGAATCGTGAAATCTCTATCAATTATATTAATACTGGAAAAATATGGAACCAAAAAGACATAGAAGATATTGATGAGATATTTTCTTATAATGTGGCTTGTGACATCATAAATGAAAATGAGGATCATGAACCAAAATCTTTTGGTGAATGTAAAACTCGTTATGATTGGAACAAATGGAAAGATGTCATCCAGGTTGAATTGGATTCGCTGAATAAACGTAATGTTTTTGGACCTATAGTCCTCACACCTGAAGGTGTAAAACTTGTTGGATACAAATGGGTTTTTATTCGAAAGTGAAATGAGAAAAATGAAATAGTCAGATATAAAGCTAGACTTGTTGCACAAGGTTTTTCTCAAAGGCCTGGAATTGATTATGAAGAAACGTATTCTCCTGTTATGGATGCAATTACGTTTCGATATTTGATTAGTTTGGCAGTGTCTGAAAATTTGGAAATGTGTCTTATGGATGTTGTTACAGCTTACTTATACGGATCACTTGATAGTGATATATACATGAAAATCCCTGAAGGATTTAAGATGCCTGAAGCACAAAGTTCAAAACCCAGAGAATTTTATTCTGTAAAATTGCAAAGATCATTATATGGGTTGAAGCAATCAGGCCGAATGTGGTATAATCGGCTAAGTGATCACTTGATGAAAAAGGGATATGTAAATGATCCAATATGCCCTTGTGTTTTCATCAAGAAAACAACATCCGGATATGTAATCATTGATGTATATGTTGATGATTTAAACATCATTGGAATGAATAAATAAATTCAAGAAGTTATGATGTACTTGAAAGAAGAATTTGAAATGAAGGATCTTGGAAAAACCAAGTACTGTCTGGGTTTGCAAATCGAACAAAAAGAATGTGGAATTTTTGTTCACCAGGCAAATTATACAGAAAAGATCCTTAAACGTTTTAATATGGATAAATCAAATCCATTAAGTACTCCAATGGTTGTAAGATCATTAAACATAGAAAATGATCCATTCCATCCATGTGAGGATGATGAAGTTATTCTTGGTCCAGAAGTACCATATCTAAGTGCCATTGGTGCCCTTATGTATCTTGCAAATTGCACTAGACCTGATATATCTTTTGCTGTAAATTTATTGGCAAGATTCAGTTCATATCCAATAACAAAGGCACTTCCCACGACAATATTCAGAAAGCATATATACAACATTGGGATGCGCAATCTACGGAATATGTGAAGAATCACTCATATTAACATGAGGGGGAGTTTACGTGGCTGCACTCTTTTTTCCTTGCTATGGTTTTTATCCCACTGGATTTTTCCTAGTAAGGTTTTTAACGAGGCAGCATAAAACACGTAATAAAGACAATCATCATATGACGATCATCATCACAAGGGGGAGTGTTGAAAATATATTATATTATATTAGAATTGTTGAAAATTGAGTTGTATTATTTTGAAAATTAGTGTGTGATGATGTAGATGATGATGATTTAATTTTTGGACTAATCTCCCATTGAGATCTATAAATATATAGGTCTCTCCATTTGTGTAGAAAAATACAATTTGAGAGAATAAATTTAAAGTGTGGAGTTTGAGAATATTTTGAGTTTTTGAGTTTTATAAATTTTACTTTTCACAACAATTTCTACTATTTTTTTTTGAAATATTTGTACTATTTATTATAAATATTAATATCAAATTAAATATTTCCCATATTATTACGAATCAAACTTTCTAAAATAAGATAATAAGACAATCAAAATATGTACCCGGATATGTTAAACCATTCACGCGATTAATTATATAAGTTGACAGAATTGTTTAAATTGGTTAAATATAAAAACATATATAGTGATTGTGTAAACGAAACCGTAATTATGTAAAACAAAATTAGATGGTCATTCGAATCATTCCCCAAAATTTAATTAATCACCTCTTTCTTAATGTTGTGCTTGATTTATAAACATTCGCAATTGAAAAAGTTTTTTCAAGCCCTTGTATTAGTGCACAAACATCCCGACATAGTGATATCAGTTATCTCTTGTGGAGTTGGATTGCCTAATCACCATGCTGAGCTGGCTGCCACGGTATGTTCGAGTGCATGAGAAGATTCAAGAAGCTAATGCATGGAATAGCAAGCAGTTGCAACTGATGCAACCTCTCCAACCACTGCTAATGCATCGGCAGTTATGCATGCAAGCAAGAAGCAGTGATCTCAATGAATAAAGGCATTGAAGATACTGGAAGAGAGATAGATCAATTCCCCCGAGTGTGTATGATAAGAATATAGAGTTCTAACTCATATTGATGATCATAATTCATATGTATATATTCTTGATTTCTGATGTACTCTTTGAGCTAATGGTGATGTAAACAAAACTCTCAATTACTCATTCATCTTAAAAGATCTTGGAGCCTTGGGCCGAAAGTGGATGTGGGATCAATTGATCTGAACCAGTCTAAGGTAGTGTTTGCAACTTCTAAAAATAAGTTATTATGGAAATTTTCTTAACAAATTTGTTAAGAGAATTTCCATAATCATTTATTTTTAGAGGTTACAAACACTACATAAATCCTTCTTGTTCTTATTTTCATTCAGTCAAGTTTGTCCATTATTCGGTTGTTGCATGCATATGCTTTTTAGATTTTATTGATCGGTTGCTTGACTGAGTGTATCAATTGAATCAATTACAACAAACTGGTATCAAGAGCCATTCGAATTGAAGATGAGCACCACACGATTTGATATCGAGAAGTTTACGGGCAATAATGATTTTGGTTTATGGAAACTGAAGATGAGGGCGCTCTTAGTTCAGAATGGAGTGGAAGATGCACTCCTGGGGGGAAGAAAAGATGCCCGAGAAAGTAAAAGGAGTTGACAAGAAAGATATTCTTGCAAAGGCTCATAGTGCACTGATCTTGAGCCTTGGAGATAAGGTCTTGCGTGAGGTTTCGGAGGAGACATCAACAACTGCAGTTTTGATGAAGCTTGAACATCTCTACATGACAAAATCTCTGGCCAATAGGCTCTTTCTAAAAAAAAGTTATATATGTTCAAGATGCAGCCTGAAAAATCGATTGAATATCATATTGATGCTTTTAATAAAATCATTTTGGATCTTGAGAATATAGAGATTAAATTTGATGATGAAGATCAAGCTCTGCTTCTGTAAATATCACTTCCTGATGTGTATGATAATCTCAAAGACACCATGATCTATGTCAATGAATCATTAACCCTAGAAGAGGTACATGCTGCTTTAATGTCAAAAGAGTCGAACAAGAAGCTTGGTATAGCTGCTGATGATCATAGTCAGGGACTCTTTGTGAGGAGGAGGCTTGACAAAAGATAATTCAAACCCAGAGGTAAATCATGATCAAGATCGAGATCAAAGTTCAAAAAAAGATGTTACTTGTGCCAGAAAGAAGGGCATTTCATAAGAGATTAATCGATAACCATTGAGAAGTCTGAGAGATTGGATTATGGACTTAAAGGTGTTTTTTCCACATGAGTCCACACAAGGAATGGTTCAATTGTTTCACAATAATTGCTGGAGGAAAGGTTCTTATTGGAAACAATATATCCTATCAAATTGAAGGCATAGGGAGTATCAAGCTCAAACTTAATAACGGTAGTATCAAAACCTTGACAGAAGTGAGGTTTGTACCAGGTTTGAAAAGAAACTTGATATCACTTGGAGTGCTGAATCAATTAGGGTATGAATTTAAGGCCAAGAATGGAATCCTTAATGTCACCAAGGGTGTGATGGTTGTCATGAAGGGACTGGAGCAAAATGGACTATATGTGTTGTAAGGAAATTCCGCAAGCCATAGTAGCTATGTCCACAACAGATGCTAGATGCTGAGTATGTTGCTCTGTCCCTATTTCTATTAATGGAAACTCCTTAACCAACTCTTAGGAGTATGCCAACACAACTTCAATATAATGACAATTAATTTATATATAGAATTCTCACGCAAATTCTTTTAATTACTCAATGTACAAACATTTTTTCAAATGGACTATTACAAGTAGGGATGACAACGAGTCAGATCTAAATCCGAACCCATATACAATTGACTCAACTAATTTAAATAAGTAAGGTAATATTTTTTAAGTCAAGGTTTTTTTTAGCATCATAATTAGGGTAAATTAAATTAATAGAAATGGTATACATTTTAATAAAGCAATATTAAAGAGTTTGCTACTTCATCAATTTAAATAAATCTAGCACTGAATTATATTAAATATCATAAATACATAAATTGCACAATTGATAACACATATTAACACAATAACTTCCTATTAAACAAATATATATTTTGATCGATATTTTGGTTTCGTTTGGACATGTACTTTAAAAATGTTTTCAATGTTTTATAAATGAAAAAAACTTAAAGTATATGTTTGGATAAAAGTTATTCAAGTATAGTTTTTAAAGAACAATTAAAAGATGTTTTTAGATGTTTTTAGCATGGAACCATGGAAGGTAAAGATGAACAACATGAATTTTGAAATGTTAAAATGTTTTTATAGAATAGTTGTCCAAACACAAATTATTCTAAAAACAAATTTAAATTTTTATTATAAAAATATTTTATAAGTACATGTCCAAACATAACCTTCTTTTTTAAAATAAAAATACATTCAAAATATGATCATATCATTCATTCCCTAAAGTAATTAGAATATTCACAATTTTCTTAAATTTATTTATAACTAGTAAATATATGCACACGATGCGCGCACATAAGTTCAAATTTTATCTAAATTATAGTTTTATATTTGTACATAACAAACTTTTATATGAAATATAATAAGATTCAAGTAATTTATATTTAATGTTATGTTTTTTGATTATATTTAAAAATAATTATGATAGTTATCGAGTAAGATTATTTTGAAGATAAAAATTGGTATGACATTATAACCTACAAAAAATAGTTATTATATATATCTCAGATTTAATAATATAGAAGAGATAGAAGAGATTTAATAATATAGAAGAGATAAACTTAATCATAAAGTTTTTGTATCATATTCATACTAATCTTATTTCTTTATTATTACCTTAATCACTTAAATTAAATATATTATAATAATAATTATTATTATTAAGAAAAAAAAAGGAAAAAGAATCTGCGTCAAATATAGATAAACAAAGGAGAGCGCTATTTCAAAATTTTCAAACAAAACCAAACCCCTCCTTTTCAGTTTTCCTTATTCCCCCAACACTTCTCAAAGCCCTAATTTTAACATTTTCTTCTATTGTTGGGTTTCTAGATTTCATCTCACCAATTCTTTCTTTCGTGTTTTAATATTTGATTTCATAACCCTAATTTTATGAATTATAATCAATGGTGAGAACTCTGAAAAAGGAACCGATTAGCAACGGCGGTCGATTAACTCGAAGCAGTGCGCAGAACATCAATGGTGAAGGGCGTACGTCAAATAACGGCGGCCCCGAAGATACTACCGTTGAACGCCGGGTGCTTCGGTCGAAATACCTCAGATTTAAGAATCGAATTAGTGGTAATTTTAGCTCCTTCGGAATTATTTACTTTTGTTTCATAGCCCTTTCTTTTAAGATCAAATCCCTGTCTAAGCCTCCTCGATTATTATACGTAATATTGGGTTTCTAAAGGTTTTCGTTACTGTCTTTATCTAATTAACATTGTGTTTCTATGAAGAGATTAATTCTCTCTGTTTTTGTCGGGTGGGTAGTTATCATTGTTATGCAGATTTTGGCCTTAATTATCTTTTTTATATGTGAACTGTGAATATGTTGAGAAGTGAGGACCAAGCAACATTATGGTAATTTTTCTTTTGATTTTTTGTTAAGCTCGATCTTTTTTGAACTTGGAGCAGCGATTATTTTGACAAATGAATCTCGAACTTCGTTTAGTTCTGTTGAAAATGAGTTATCTTTGTGTAACCCATGTCAAAGCTTATGATCTAACCAAGCTTTAGTTTATCTAATGAGAAATTATGTTGTCTGATTTGTAAATTTTAATTTGGCAAATTGAGATTAATAATGATCCATCTGGATCTTCATGTTGGGCAGTGGTTTTGTCTCCATGCAATATGGGTGGTGCGCAGTTTATTTTGTTAAAGTAAGGTGTTTCTGGTGGTGGTTTTTCCTATTGCAAAGCTTTTATCTTTGTCTTGGATGGATGCAGTAAGAACTAAATTACTAAATTCTCATGTAAATTGAGTGTGTGCAGATAAAATATCTGTTTCTTTAGTTACTTTAATCGATGGTGGTATTTTCTTATGCAGATGAACGAGATGATATGTCAAAGGTTGATGCAGATAAGTTCAGATCGATGATTGATGAAGTTGATAGCTTGCATCAGTTAGGTACAGTGGATAAAGTTGTTTTCTAGTTGCAATTTTTTTGCACATTATAATTTGTTTCGTTGCACTTTTGACAGTTTTTGGAATCTGCGACAAAATGATAATTAGAATTTAGATCAGCTCTTAGATTGATTTCCGTCCTGAATTATTTACCTATAGTACTTTTCCAGACAATAATTCATTTGAAATTTGTAGTACACATGCTTTGTATCATCGAACTAATTATGAACATAAGTTGGTTGCTTTTTATTCTGCATTTAACTAAGTTTTTCTTTCTTTTTTTACTACTAATTTGGCTAATATTTAGCTTTTCTATATTTCCTTCCAGTAACAAAACCCAGGGAACAAGTGGCAGATGCAGAAGCCCTGTTTGACATCACAAACACATTGGTGTCCTCAGTCAAAGCATATAGAAATGAAGGCATGACTGCTTCTGACTTTGTTAGTTGTCTGCTTAGGGATTTTGGGCAACAAGGTGTAGCAAGCTGTAGTCAAGACGATGGTAGAAATCTGATTAAGTGGAAAGAAATTGGACACATGGTCTCGCATGTTTTCCGAAGTGCCCCTGGTTGCTGTACGATGTAATTATCATTAGTACCCATTCCTGATTGTTCTTCTTCTCACCATTTTTTTAATCTGCATAATATTGAGTTACCTTATCCTTATCTTTAACCTCCGACAGGGTTGGGCCCATGAATACTGAAATGAAACAGCGTAAAACTGTGGTTCATAGAAAGCGTACAAAGCCAACGGAAGACATTCGTCCCGAAGAGGTATTTTTTGCAGTTGGGCTCTATAGGAACAACCCCTGTGTGCCATTTCATGGATGTGAGGGATAGTAATGGAATTGTGAACCAAAGCATTTGAATTTTATCAATTATTTTCTGGTCACTTCTTCGGACCTCCAGATGACTATGGTTACCTACGTGTTATAAACTGCCGCCATAAATCTCCTCTCTGGGTAGATACTGAGGCTATTATCATATCCTTTTAACTGAAATTTTCTTTCTGCAGCTTGATGATTCTGTTAGGAAGGAGAAGACCGACACGGATAAGAATATGGCTATAATGTTTGATATTCTGAGAAGAAATCGGAACTGCAAGCTTGAAAATTTGATACTAAACAGAAATTCTTTTGCACAGACTGTAGAAAATTTGTTCGCTCTATCTTTCCTAATTAAAGATGGACGGGCGGAGATAACTGTGGATGAAGACAGATGTCATTTAGTTTGTAAGTTCTTTATTGCCCGATGATGATCAATCCTCTTTTTGGTATCAGTTTTCCTTATCTCATTTTTTGAAATCTGATTAGAGTCATTATTCCTTTCAGCCCCAAGGAATGCTCCTAGTGCCAATGCAGTTCTTTCTGGGGAGGCCTCTTACTACCATTTTATATTCAGATTTGACTTCAAGGACTGGAAGGTACTTGAGTAATACTTGAAGTTTTACCCTGCCATTTTTTTTTTCACACCCCTTTATATATTGAGAAGAATCACCAATGTCTCTATAGACATCCAATTGTTACCACCTTGATCATGGTAATATGACATAATTGAATGGAAGATGGAACAACAGCCCCTTTTCCACTGCAAAATGCAAAGATGCAATATATCATTTGCCGACTAGTTTTCTGATAATGTCGTCTTGCAGTTAATGTTGGCTTCTGTTGGGGTTGGAGATGAACTAATGCCACATAGGTGTAATGTAAATCAACCGAGTAGTACTCAACCAAATTCAGTAGATGAAGAAGCCGAAGCTGCACCACCCACAACGCCTATAAGAAAACTGTCCCGGAATCGAGGTTTAGTTATGCAGGAGCAAATCGTCGTCCAAGACTCCCCCGAAAGTGGTGATACTGCTGCCGTTAGAGCTGCTGCCATACGGAAGGGAAAGAGAAAACTCACGTGAAACGGTCTGCAATATTGTAAATGGAGATCGGATTATGATGTCTGCATAAAATTGCCATTTTTATTGTATGAGATGCTTATTTTGCTCTAGCTTAGCTTCAGAGTTTGTATTATGCCAATATCTCCTTGGTTGAAAACGTACGTGTTAGCACATTTTTAATGAAATATAATTGTAGGGGTATGATCGTTTACTTTTCTATATATATATACGTGGTTGTCAGTTTAATTCTGTGATTATTTTTTTCACAATTGATTTTTTGATCCTTTCAACACCGTAAAATTTGATAAAATGCAAGTAATTTTTATAAAAGAAATAAAATCGACTAATGAAAAATAATATTTCGACTAAAATTAATGTTTACATATGCTTTAAATATAGGTTAATGAAATTTTATGGTTAGAAAATTAATAAAATGAAAATAAACCTGTGTCGACTTTCTAGATAAAATGAAATAAGCTTGTGTCTAGAAAGAAATTATATTCCAACTGAAATGAAATTCTCAGTCCCAAACGATACAAAATGGCAACAAGTGACTCCCAGAGTGAGCAACTTATTTTATCACCAAAATTTTCAGGTTAAGGTCACTTGAAAATTGATAACACAAAGGTGGGAAGAATCATCTTTTATTGGCTTTTGGAATATCAAGATCCCGAAATACCGGGCTATCGACTCCGACTCCCATTGCATTAAGACCGTTGTCGACATAAACAACAGTACCGGTGATCGCAGATGCCAACGGAGACGCCAAAAAAGCAGCAGCATTCCCAACTTCATCTGTTCCATTTATCAACAACAGATTCAGCATAATAATAACAGATACAAATACCAAATACACACTTTCCACTTTCCGCGTTCCTTCCTATTAAAACTTTCTGTTCACGATCGTATATTCAGAAATGGACAAAGTAAGATAGTCTTTCTGGTGAAATTTTTAATGAACATGTAAAGTAAAAGTTCCATAGTCGAATTTGCAACGAGTAGATTATTTCTTGTTCAGTCATGAAAGTTCATCTCTACTCTCTCAGACTCCATATAACACACGATACCACCTCAGTTTTTTTTTCACCATCTAAATTATGAGCTGGAAAGGTCATTATTTCATTGCTGCTGCCTGCTGCAACCTGGACCTAGGGTGCAAGGTAGCTTATGAGCAGCTCGACTTTTATGAAATTTGGATCGAGCTCGAGCTTTACTATTTCAAGTTACATCACTTGAGTTTGAGAGCCATTCTTTTATTATATTTCATTTCATAGTATTTTATTTTATAATTAAATTTTTAAAAGTTAAACAGGGTACTTTTATAAACAAATAGTGTACTCGAGCTCAAATATCTATCCAAGCGAGATAAAAATCTTGCCAGACATTTTCCTTCAAGATTAAAATATTTTTTTGAGTCAAGGGCTCGACTCGGCTTGAGTGCACCCCTATAGGTGGATCCAAATTTAAAATATTATGGAGAGTGAAGTTTGTAGTTTAAGAGAAATTACTATCACCCATAAAAGATGAAGAAGATGTACCAGCAGTCAGCTCTTTCTGCAAGGGTGCATTCTCGAGTGAGTAGTCAATCATCATGTCAATAAAACCGATAGCCTTCGCAGCACGACTTCTTAATGGGCCTGAAAGTTCACAAATAGGATTTACTTAGATTGATGTGAAATCCTCCTGAGGTTGGATTCAATACATCTTGTAATACTAGTGCTTCACAAAATCCCATCTATCTCGGGGAAAATTGAAAAAGGCTTACTTCAAATTTAGAATACCTGCAGATATGGTGTTGACTCTGATGTTATGTTTTCTTCCAGCTTCAAAAGCCAGCACCTTTACCAAACCAACACATTTCATCCGAAATTATTCCAACATTTGAACATAAGAAATAAAACAAACCATGAATCCTGGAGGACTCACCCTTGTGTCACTTTCCAGAGCAGCCTTTGCTGAACTCATGCCACCACCATATCTGCATCAAATGGAGAAGTAAATCCCGATGTGTAGAAATGTGAGACATGTTTTGTTTGAAATATTAAAGAAGTAACTAGATTGTACCCTGGTATTATCCTCTCAGAAGCTATGTATGTCAGAGAAAGTGTAGCACCACCTATGCAACAAGAGAAACAAATTAGAAAATAGAGCTGGATGGTGACAGATTAAACTAATTTTCATCGAAACACTTGAAACGAAACAGTAAAATATAACACAGACCTGGATTCATAATAGGCATAAAATTTTGGACAAGAGAAACAAAGGAATAACTTGATGCAGAGATGGCCGCAAGATAACCATTCCTTGATGTCTCTAGAACAGGTTTACTAACCTACATGCAGGGTCCAAATAGTTACGAGAAACGATTAAATGACAAAATGAGAAATCCGAATAAATTAAAGACATACCTCTGGACCATTGGCAAGTGAATGCACAAGTATATCGATTGTTCCAAAATCTTGTTTCACTGATTCAGCAACTTCCTGTGTGATATTGATACATGAGCGAAACTATCTATGATTCCACATGAATCAGAGGTAAAAGGAAAGACACAATTGATTTACACAATTCAAGATCCTTGCGAATTCAAGACACTAAAGCAATTTTTATGAGAAAGATGGGAGTTAAGCAACTGGACCGATGTTCAAAATGACATTAAAAAGTAGCATGATATAAAAAAGAAATTAACCGGTAACTTGCAGTTAAGAAAAAAAAGGTGACCTTACTCAAGTTTGTGTGAAAGAACAACAAGAACTGACTTTTGGTGCAATAGGGAAAAAAAGGTTAAGAGAAGGAAACAAAGGAAGTCTATAACAAAATACCTTCACTGTCCAATTTGAAGATCCTGCATACCGTTTATTTGTTCTGACCTGCATAATCAAGGAACACCTAATTTAAAGTAAAGAAAGTCTTTATAATGGGAATATTGCCAAAACCAAAAAACTTCTCATTACATCTTCAGGAACATCCTCGGGACAGTCATAAACTGCATCCAATGGGTAAACTTTTGTGATTTCCATCAAAGAACCATCTGGCAACCTATAGCATCAAATTCCAAACCATTGATCCACACAATAATAAAGTGATAAATATTATAAAACTATAAATGATGGATATAAGAAAATTCATGCATACCCGCGGGATTCATCAAATTTGCCACGGCGTAGGCTGGTCTCAAAGATATTTAGAGCCTGAAAGATGATGTTATCATCAGGAATATAGAACATGTATGCCAAAAAAGTTCAATTAACACTCGACTATGAAAACGTAAAGCTCATATACATACAGGCACCCATGTACCAACAAGAATTTCAGCACCTGCAGCTGCAAGAGATTTTGCAATAGCCCATCCATAGCCATTATCATCAGCTACACCAGCAATAATGCCCTTTTCCCTGAATAAAGTCTAATCTATTATATGTATGCTTCCCTGTGTATGGCAATACTTCATCCGTTTCATTTCTATTTGGTTTTAAGATTTTTAAAAAATTTATAATAAGTGACATACTATGATTGCCGAAGATCAATAAGCACTCTGTATACAAAAATAATTCAGGTTCTCTCTCATTCTGATTAGATGACATTGGCTTCAAATCAAGTAAACTTAGAAAACTAAGCCTTTGTATTAGCATAGTTGATGATTCTCATATATACATTATAAACAGAAAAACAAGTCCAAAACCCAGGAAGACCCAACCTCTCAGATCAATGGGCAATCCGGGCAATGGCTGTTTATCACTTGCTCCGGGCACGGCCTTTACAACTTGGCTTGCAGACTTTGACAAATTGTGGCCAAGGACTTGGGAAAATGACTTTGTCGCAGATATGTGAAACACACTTCTAAGCTTTGTCCAAGACTCGCCCTTTTTTCCATTACAAAAACAAGCGATGCTTGACCTGGAAATTCCATGAGAGGCATAAACAAAGCAAGATTTTTGTGTCACAATTTGTGTGCTCGGCCTTGGAGTTGCTGTCGCAGTCGCAGACATTTCCTTCTAAGTTCCGAGGATTCTGCTGATGGTACACTCTATTACACTCAACGAACGGAGAACAGGGAAGCAATCAACAAATACAGAGACACAATTTGGACAAACAATCTCAAACCCAATGGCCAATGACCATAAGACATGATGGAACATCAAAGTAAACGCGTCTCAAAATCAATCACACTCACACCTATCACAAAATTTTCCACCCTTAACTGTAGAAGCTGGTGAAAACAGAGTTATGATCATTTAGATCAAACACGGAAAAAATTTGCAGCCCACTAAAGATCTTGGCTTTTTAATCCCAAAAGAACAGCATTAATCCAAGAAATGAGGCTACATCATAACATTCGAACAATGGATCAAATCTACAGACACACTAGTGCGATCGGGAACCCACCTTTGTCGAAATGACAACTGCAAGAAACCTTATTATCTCTGCCTTTTCTTCCTTAATTTCGACGAAGTGCATGAATTATGCAGAAGATCACTCGTAACAATGGGTTTTAAGAGATGTTGGGTTCGATAAAAACTACGTTGTTGTTTGGTTTAGACTTTAGAGCGTAGCCAGCCAGCCTTAAAAATGCCGTTAGGAGCTTCGAGCAAAGCTAAACTATAGGTTTGCCTAATTTTTTATTTTTATTTTTTTCATTTTCTTAAATGTTTAGAAAATATTTTGGGCCTCAAGGATTGGGTTAGTCTTAAGAAAGAGGCCCAAGCAACATGTTTCGGGTCCAGTCCAACTACATTAAGTTTCCAAATTGCCAAATAGCCCAATTTTCATCATTATTATCCACTGCCCCTTCTCTCTCCTTGCTACGGCGGGAGAAAACCCTAAGAACAGATTGAGAATTTCTTTTGCCTGCGACCTATTAATTTTGGTTCTTCAAAATTTCTATCTTCCGGAGATTTCTCTGGGAGTTCCGGAGCCATGGATACTCGCAAGAGAGGCAGAGGAGAATCTGGTCTGAATGGAAGTGAAGGTTTCAAGAAATCCAAGCCAGGTATTTGTTTAAGCTAATTTAATGGTTTAAAACTTTGTTTATATTGTTATGTATTTGCTTCAATATCAGTGTACTTTCATTAGACAGTGTTTATTCCGTGGTGTTAATGTGAACTAATTTTCTTAACTTTCCAAGATTTTCTTTTGAAATTGAGATAATTTTTCTCTGTGGGATTGATTGTTCCTTGTTGTTCTTTGTCGCTCTTTTACGGATAATTAGATAGATTATTTTGTGAACGCTACTATTCATGCTGGAACTTAAGTTGGTTTTTTGTTTTTAAAGGGATACTTTGCAGAGTAATTTATCAAGATAAGAATATTTATGCAGTTACTATTTAGATTTGCATTAATTGTTACTAGCATGTAGCTAGCTGTCAAACTTTCGCGATGAATAATGTGTTAGGTGTGAAGAATAAACAATGCTCTTGGAATTTAATGTTGCTAGTTTATAGCTATTTATTTAATGTGAGTAAATGGTTAGAATCAAAGAACTCTAACGAGAAAACGTAATGAACGTTTTTTGCAACAGAAATTGACTCCATATCAAGTGGTATAGGAAGCAAATCAAAGCCATGCACCAAGTTTTTCAGGTTCAAATCTTAACTTGCCTAATATAAAAGTTGAAATTCAAATGCTCTACAGTGTTGTGCAAGTTGTAAGAAATGTTTCATCTGTAATAAATGTTTCACCTTTTTCATTTACAAATAAATTTGTATTTGGTATCTGGAGTTTTTACTTGTAGCTCCACAAAATGAGTTCTAATGTCAGTATGTCACAACTTCCAAGCGTACTGATTTGTTTTTCGTACTGGCAAATATTAACCTACAGTTAGAGTGACTTTTTCTAGCAGATATTAACTTATTGTAATATAACTTTTTGGAAATTAGTCTTTTTGTATAGTAAAGATCTTGTCTCACCATTTGCGGTCTCATTATATTACTCTGATCGAACAACATCGTTTTAAACATGAAATACTTCCAACTATATTTCATTTGAAGTGGAGGGTATCTTTGGTGTCTTGTCAAATGCCTTGTGCTCGTCCAAAATTAACCAAAATATCGCTATATGACAAGCTTGAATAATAATTTAGTGATGGACAGGGAGATAGCAAAAACCCATTCTTGTAACAACTCACTTTAAATTTTTGTTGGGTGAAATGCATACCTTGAAATGTTAGAAGATAATCCTTGAAAGCTTATTCCAAAGTCAGTTGATTGAAGTATTCTCCATAAGCTTTTCATTTTCTGTTTTTCATATCTAGTATAATTTATGATTTTTCCATGGAGTGGAAAGACAGGGTACAACATATTATAGGGTCAAAAGTGAATGAAGATGCATCCTTAGGGTTTTCATTTGAAATGCTCTATTTAAAGTAAGAAAACAGTCGCAAGGAAGGATCTAAAACTTGTTCCTAAATGTAACAAAATTGGAATGGGCCTTAGTCAATTTTGTTCAACTGAGTGGTGGTTTCAGAGTTTTTTTTTTTTTTTTGCCATTTAAACTCCATTTTAAATTAATTTGGGCAGCCAGGGTCTGGTTGGCATTGTGCATTTTAAACTGGAATCTAAGTGGATCCCCTTCTTACCATTTTGTTTTGTTTTTTGTTCATGCTGTCTGAGCATTTATTTATTGTAAATATTATATGCTTCTGGCTGACATTTGAACAATTTCCTATGACCTGGGATGGTTTTCTCAGGCTTTCTTAGTGTTTGTTGGTTTGGTGGTTGTGGTGGGGGGTAGGGTCGGGGTGTGGGCCTGTGGGGTGGGGGGCATCAAGCACTTGAATCTTGAGTTCTAATTTTTTTTTTTTTTGTTCTGGAAGGTCCAATTCCGAATCTCTGATTTGAGCAAACTCTGTTGTGCAGCACTGCAGGTTGTCCATTTGGTGAGAACTGCCACTTTCTTCACTATGTTCCTGGTGGCTACAAGGCTGTAGCCCAGATGATGAACCTGGCTCCTCCTCCACCCACCAGAGCCATAACTGGAGCACCACCTGCTCAAAATGGGGCTGCTGCTTCTGGCCTTAAAACCAAAATATGCAACAGATACAACACTGCTGAAGGTTGCAGATTTGGGGACAGTTGCAACTTTGCTCATGGA
Organism: Henckelia pumila; assembly: GCF_033568475.1. Classification (NCBI taxonomy): domain Eukaryota; kingdom Viridiplantae; phylum Streptophyta; class Magnoliopsida; order Lamiales; family Gesneriaceae; genus Henckelia; species Henckelia pumila. The sequence continues at coordinate 39,435,917 of NC_133122.1, forward strand.
GAGTGGGAGCTTGGCAGACCCATCAATGCATCTCAAGAGGATGGTCCTCGTGTAGTTGGAGCTATTTCAGGTGGTTACAGTGGTCGAACAGAGCAACCAGTGCCGGGACCTACGGCAGGTTTTGGTGTTTCTGCCACTGCCAAAATCAGTGTCGCTGCATCCCTTGTTGGTGCAATAATTGGAAAGGGTGGAATGAACTCCAAACAGATTTGCAGGCAAACAGGGGCAAAGTTATCCATCCGAGAGCATGATACAGATCCAAATCTTAGAAACATCGAGCTTGGGGGTACATTTGAACAAATGCAGGGAGCTAGTGCAATGGTAAGAGAGCTCATTGTTACCATAGGCTCTTCAAATGGCTCAGTAAAAACTGTTGGAGGGCCTGGAGCTGGTCCTCCCACAGCTGGAAGCAACTTCAAAACTAAGCTCTGCGAAAACTTCACCAAAGGTTCGTGCACATTCGGGATAGGTGCCACTTTGCACATGGAACGGTTGAGCTACGTAAAACTGGCCTGTGAGCGATGTTCACCTGTTTCTAACCAAACTTTGTTGCCTGCTTTACTTCTCCATTCTTGTTTATCGCGAGCGCTAGGTGTTCACTTTTGAGTTCGTTATGTGATGACTGATGAACATTTGTAATTTAGTGTGTTGAAACAACAGACAGTAATGTAGTGTTGGTTGCAGTTTTCTCTGTCTTGGCTTCTCTTTTTTCATCCGTTGAATTTGTTCTTACGACATGCTTTTGTGAATGCTCCTGTCCATTTTAAATGAACCATGGTTCAAATTTGTTGGGAAATATGGAAGGATTCTTTTTTCGTAAGGCATAGTTTGGTGCATAGGATAAGACAAGTATATGATATATAATATAAGGATAAATTAAGAATAAGTAAAATGGTAGGATACTATGTTGAATGTTTGGTATGATTTTAATAAGTGTGATTAAATTTATATATTTGATTTTAATGACAAAATTAATCTTATCATAATGTGGAGTAGAATTAGGCGTGTTTAGAGTTTAGATGTTTTTATATGTGGAGGGTAATCATGTTTTTTTGTAGTATTTTTTTAGTTGTATTAAATTTATCACTTTATCAAGGGCCATTGACTATGAATGAAGAATTTTATTGTTTCCCTTCAATTTCGACGCCTATGATTCTTTGAAAAAAAATTAAAACCATATGTTTCCATTTTAGAAAACAAATTAAATATTCCGTTGTAAAAATATTGCTTACTATGAATGAAGAATTTTATTGTTTCCCTTCAATTTCGACGCCTATGATTCTTTGAAAAAAAAATTAAAACCATATGTTTCCATTTTAGAAAACAAATTAAATATTCCGTTGTAAAAAATATTGCTTAATCAAGTTTAAGAGCACTAAAACTTAAAGAGAAATTAAGCATCGTTCAAGCGAGTTTTTTTAAAACACTGGTTCAAATTCCATTTTTTCGTATTTGAAAGTTTACCAAGGGCCGGAAAACTTTCAAAATCCCGAGCTTAATGAAATTTAATCCATTTTCGTCTCGAAAAGGTCCTGACATGAATTTTCGGGATTTTTCCCATTTCGATTATTATCAGGAGAGAAATAAAAAAATAAAACATTTTTCGGACAGAATTTTCTACTTTTCTGAAATAATATTATAATAATTTTTTTATTAATAATGATTTATAGATTTAGTTGGCTAGGCACCGTTTGGTTTGATGTATGGTATAAGTAATATATAGATAAGTAGTATAATGCAATAAAAATAAATAAGAAATGATAGTTAATTTATTGGATTTGATTGATAGATTATGGTTTATTTGATTTGATTGATTAAATTTTAAATAAAAAAATTAAATGACTATTTTGTCCTTTTAATAATAAATAAAATAAAATTTATATTATTTATAAAGGGTAATATAGTAATTTGAATTCAATGATTTGATTGATGTGAGATAAATAATTAATGATTTGATTGATATAAAATAAATAGTTAATATATATATAAATAATATGATGAGAAGAACGTGAGATGGAATGAGATGACTTATACATATATTAATAATACGGTGAAAAGAACAGTGCCTAAATGTTTGGGTTTTACCTCATATAACAATTAATTTTGAAGTTAATTCACATAGTTATTTATGGCAGGGTGATTAAATAATAAAAACACGAAATGAAATTTAATTTTTTTGTATTTTTTTTTATAAAAAATAATTAATTTCATATTTATAATTATTTAATTAAGAACACATATGTAGAATAAGTAGCCATCTTTCAACAAAATTTATTTAGAGATTTGTGTCTCAAAGATTTTATTAATAATTATTTGATTTTTTTTCTTCTCTAAAAAGAATATTAAAAAATTATTTAAAATTTTTAATATTATATGTTTTAAGTTAAAGATTTATTTGTTTTTATAAATATAAGCTTTTGATAAGTATTTATTAAAAAAAATAAAAACATTTTTTTTAAACAAAACTTTAAACATGTAGAAAATTATTGGATATCTTCTCTTATTATCTCGAATATTTGAAATTTTGAATATTCGAGTCTCGAAATGTGTCGTATACAAAATTAGAAGAGAAAAATCTTCCATTTTTTTTTCGAGATAGCCTAAATCTACCATTCTCCCGGGTTCATAGTTATTTTATTTTATTTTTTTGGGGGAATAATTCATATTTAAGAGGGTGTTTGGCTAAACTTATTAAAAAGAGCTTATAAGCTGTTTTACGAGGTTATAAGCTGTTTTACGAGCTTATAAGCTGCTATAATTTATTTTAAAAATAAGTTGTTAAAGTGTTTGAGTAAACTTATTTTAAGCAACTTAAAGATGTTGATATGTTTGGTATTATAAGATTTTTTTATTGTCAAAATTAAAGGGTATAATTCTATGAAAATAATGTTTCGAATTATACATATACGAAAATAATTTTAGAATAAATTTATATTAAAAAATAAAATTGTTTTAATATTTTACTTTTAGAAAAATTTATGTGATTTGTAATTTTTTTTAAAATAATATTTAATATTTAATGAGTGAAGAATAAGATGGAGATTTATTAAAATATTTAATGATATTTTAAAAAGATAAAATATTAAAATAAGATTTTTTTTAAAAAAATATCTGCTCTTGCTTTTTTAAAAATAGCTTATAAATTATCAAACAACGTATTTTGATTTTGACGATGCTGTTTTAAATTTTTTTTACCAAACACACTTTGAGGACTTAAAATCTAACTTGTGAAAAATATTGACTGTGAAAAAAAAGATTTGACTAATGATGGAATAAATATTTATACATAAAATTCAAGACATCGTCTTTCTTTCAGGTTTCAACAATCACCATTTATGCCATCTCCATCGGCGGCCAGCGCCATGGATCTAACCCCGATCGACAAATCCGCCAGCATACTTGTCACCGGCCACCGCGGTCTGGTGGGATCCGCCGTGGTTCGCAAGCTCCGTTCCTTGGGCTACGCCAATCTCCTCCTTAGAACCCACTCGGAGCTCGACCTCACATCCCAATCCGCGGTGGACGCCTTCTTCGACGCTCACAAACCCAACTACGTCATCTTGGCCGCCGCAAAAGTCGGCGGGATCCACGCGAACAACACCTTCCCCGCAGACTTCATCACCATCAACATCCAAATCCAGACCAACGTCATCACCTCCGCCTTCAAACACAATACTGCTAAGCTCCTCTTCCTCGGATCCTCCTGCATCTACCCCAAATTCGCCCCGCAGCCCATACCGGAATCTGCCCTATTGACCGCTCCGTTAGAGCCCACCAACGAATGGTACGCCATCGCAAAGATCGCGGGCATCAAAATGTGCCAGGCATTTCGCATTCAGCACTCCTTCAATGCCATCTCCGCGATGCCGACAAACTTATATGGGCCCAACGACAACTTCCACCCCGAAAACTCGCATGTATTGCCGGCTCTGCTTCGCAGGTTCCACGAAGCAAAAACGAACATTGTGGATGAAGTAGTGGTTTGGGGGAGCGGCACACCGTTGCGGGAGTTCTTGCACGTGGATGATTTGGCTGATGCGCTAGTCTTTATGTTGGAAAATTATAGTGGATTGGAGCACGTGAATGTGGGGAGTGGAAAGGAAGTTAGCATAAAGGAACTAGCAGAATTGATCAAGGAAGTTGTGGGATATCAAGGAAAGATTGTTTGGGATTCAAGTAAACCAGATGGCACCCCGAGGAAGCTTATGGATAGCTCCAAGCTCGCAACTTTGGGGTGGGAACCGAAGATTTCGCTTAAAGAAGGACTCGAAGACACATACAGATGGTACTTGGAGAATGTTGTTGCGCAGCAATAGAGAGACTGTTGATTTTTGGCAATTTCGTATCATCTCTTTTCTTGTATGAGCTGCCGTTATTCTACTCGTTGATGATTTATAGACTTGGGGGTGAGAGCTTCTACTTTCGATTGATTCGTGAAATGTTTGTCACACTATATCGTTAAAGAACAACTATTCCATGTTACGAAATTGGAAAATGTTATGTTGTATAACAGTATAAGTATCAATGTATCATGAAGACTGATGGTGTTGGCCATTTTTTTATTTGACCACTGATATTGTTAGTTCGATTTTAATTTACGATGTGATGATACACTGGATTTTTAAGGATCATATATTCTCTTGAACTTTATTATGTTTCTGGGATGAAGTTTTCTGTGGTTGTTACATTACATGGTCTTTGGTTTGCTTAATGACTTCTTCTGGATCTTAGTCATTCTGATTTGGTCTTTTAACACGTGCTCGTTTCTGAAATTGAATGGCTTTTTCAGAAGGTAGATTGAATGCCTTATTGAATCCTACTGTTGCTGATAGTTTTTATGACTGATTAGTGTCTGAGTAACGAAATGGTTATCATGCTACAAAGAAGGCAAGGGTCTTCTAGTAATCTATTTGAAATCAGCATGTATTAGTTTTCCACTTTAGAGTGCTGCAGAAATGATTATTTCCTTGAACTTGTTAATGTATTTGACTTATTGCCGCCGCATGTAATATGCCCTGGGAAAATAATTTTTGACTTTCATCTGGTGGTCGGTCATGTCTGCAAATTTTAAATGCAGTGATGTTGGCGGAAGTTGAAATAACAGTGACATAAAATTTTCGTATCTGTTAGTTGTGAAACATGGAGGGTTGTGGCTACAATTTGAAAGCTTTGGTTTGATGCATACTGTATGTGGAAAACCTTCGTTGGCTACTCTATGGTTTCCCTTCATTGTTGTATAATATAATGTGGAAAGTTGGACGAAAAATATTGTGATTGATTAATTACTCTTTATGCTAGTATAAAAAGCGTTACCAAAAAATAAAAAGAGGGGTTCTTTCTACCAGCAGAACTTAAATTTGAGAAAAACTACAAATGAAATTCAAAGTTTTTTTTTTTTTTTGAGAAGCTTCTCCTTGAAACTTCTGTCAAGTGTCATGTGTTTCAAGTTTTTGCCTAAAATCCAAAAGGTAAGGACCATTCTCCGTGTTTATCCTGTCTCGGACTTTGATTGGAATGGTCAATCGAGCTCATATTCTTCAGCATACTTTTCAGAGTTGTAGATTGTAGCAGTAGATCGACCATGCCACTGATTGGCGATTGCAACTTTGAATAGCAGAAATAAAGATTATTGATTTAGAGTGAAATTATGTAGTTGAACTTTAGTCGTAACAATCAAGAACCAGATTATTAGCTCACTTCAAACATATATCATAATCTGGTTGTTGAATGTTAGTTATGACTTATTATTCAAGGAACTTTGGTGAATAGACTTGTCATCTACACTGCAAGGAAGGATGTTCAAATGAATCGATCTTCTGCTGGTTTTAATGAAAGTGCTGTTAGTTTTTCTTAACTCTCGTGTGTGTTTGGATGCACATCAACACTATGTTTTATGCATTTGGAAGATTTTACCAATAAATGTAAGTTTGAAATGTTCTCATTTATGTTCTTTTCACCTCTGTTTTGTTTATGGCACCTAGGCTCTCTGTTATTCATCGTGAAGTGAAATCACCACTTATGCACTTGTCTATTGTGTTATGGATAATCCAAATGATAGCAAAAACATTACAAAGTTGGAAAAACAAACCAAACACAAAAATGAATGTAGATTTAGGATGCAGCAAGTATCATCCTAATTAAAACCTAAAAACAGAAATTATTTATCATGGTTTGATATGCAGTGGGGCTACTCGTAAAGCTGGGCTAAATTCATAGCACTGGCCAGATCCTTTGGTCGATGCAACTCAAGCTCTGCTGCAATGGATTTCTTTAAGCCACTGATAAAGATTTCAACTTCTTGCTCGTCTGATAATGGCCCGGCCCTGACTGCCAGTGTTTCAAAGCGACGTATATAATCATCTACGGTCCCATCCTGACTCAATTTGCTCAGTTCTCCTAACTTGTTGTGTTCTAAAGGCCCGAACCGTAACCGGAATCGATATTTGAAGTCCTCCCATGTTAGATTTGGCTGATCCCTTTTCAACTTAGTAAACCAGATTTGATGCTTGCTTTGAAGCTCAAGAGCAGCCATCCAGACCTTGTCTTCCTCCGGTGTCCGTTGAAGTCGAAAGAAGAGCTCGCATCTATCAAGCCAAACACAGTATGAAGGTTTCAACTCAGCACGTCCCGAAGGTTTGATCACCTCTTCAAATCCAGGACGTGGAAAATGCATATTCGGGTACCTTGGCACATGCGAATAGCCATCGTCATGGCGGATTCGCGAACGCTTGTCCCCGTAGTCCCCCGGCCCCGCGTCTGTCCTCATGGTTGAGATGTTCTGGGATAGTTCTTCCAACTTTGTTATGATCTCACTGTGTCTCCTTGCGTTGGCCAATCTGTCCTCTTGGTACATTTTGGAGAATGCCTCAAATTGTTGTTGCAAGGCATGAAGATCTTCCATTATTGCTGCCTTTGCTACCATTTTGTCCCAAAATTGTTTGGTTCATTTTAATCAATAGCATCATACATATTGTATGATTATATATATACAATAACACAGGAGTCCTTGAGAAAAGCATCTTTATTAAGATAAGCTCGTATCTTAACAAGATGTGAGATTTTCCCGATTAAAAAAATAATAGGTTTTGATCAGTTTAGAATAGATTTTACTCTATTTTATGATAAGCACTTTTTTTGTAATGGACAAGATCACAATTCACAGACGATAGTAGATGAGATCCTAGCATATGGGTAATACCCAAATCATCCATCCAACGGTTCGTATTTTTACACATATGCGTAATTAATTATATATTATTGATGTGACAAATCATCAGACATTAGATCTATCATTGGGTATTACCCATATGCTAGGTTGAAATCTACCTGATTGGGATTCCCTTGTCAACGGGATTCGGATTTGATTGAAGGTGATTACTGATTTGCCGAGATTTATGAATAAATAGAAACTAAAAATGAACTTCCCTATGCTAATCCATTGGTACATCAAAGTATCACCAAAATCAAAATTACATGACCATCGTTAAAAAAAATGGGAGATTTTCTTAAATAGTCTCCACTCAATTACCATAATCAAGTTTAGTCTTTAGTTAAGCTAAATTACCAAAATAATCTTTTTATTATATCAAATTACAAACATATCCTTTAAACCTTGTTCACCGTCAATTTCTCCATCTCAAACTCTATATTTTATTTTCTCATCAATTCCGAGCGTAAGGAGGCTTTAAAGCACATTAATCCTATTTCTTCGAGCAATTATGTATTTCATTTTTTTTTGTCCACTTATTTTTTTAAACAAGAATATTATTGATTTTATTTTTATTACTGTGTATGCATAGGTATATGGTTATGGCAAATTCGTTTTGTTTTCAATTTTGTTTATATCAAATAATACTCGCATATGTATATTCAGGGACGGATCCATAAATTAAAAATAGGGTGGGCTTGAACTTAATTTAATAAATTATATATTATTATAAGAAACATAATATATTTTATTTATAATATATTTTGAAACTCATTAGAAAATTTCATGAATTTAGAGTAATATAACAATAAATAAGACTCAAAAGTTTCATTTTTTTTCAACCACAAAAATTTATTTTAATGCAAAAAAAAATAATTTCATTATTCAATTAATATATTTTTTTCTCAAATCATAAAAAATATTACATTTTATTACATTCATATCACACTACTATTATAATTTTAAAACTTAATCTGAAACAAAAAAGATATTTCATTTGTATCTGTATTTAAGACTTGAGAAGTCTAAGTCTTAAGCTGAATTTTATAGAAAAATTTTAAACAATAAACATACAAGATTTAAAATTTGTTACACTATTAATTATTTTTTAAACTATATACATACATATATATACATACATATATATATATATATATATATATATATATATATATATAACCCAAAAAAAAAAAAGAAGGGCCGTATGGATTCGTCCATGTGTATATGGGTTATGGCAAATCCTTTTGTTTTTATTTTATTTCTGTCAAATCGTTAGAATATTGTGACTCAAATTAATTGCTCTAATTTTTATTTTTTTTAATTTCTGACTTGATTATTGTCATTGTTTTTTCACAATTTGTAAGTTTAATTTTTTTTAATTATGAATATTTTGAATTTGAAATAAGTGGACAATATGCAATTCATTGCAGTTGAGGATGTATAATTACGGGGATGTGTGTAAAATTTTGGTACACCGAAATATTAGTTACACTATCGTTATATATATTTTTATACCGTTATTTTCGATATCATATATGGTATATGATTTTCGATATGATATAATATATCACTCTTAATTAAACAGATGAATCACGAAAAAAAAACACGTATAGTCAAAAAACTCAATATATATAGTAAATGAAAAAAGGATAAAAGCAAAAATTTTTTAAAAAGAAATTCGATAACTTTTAATTTTTCCAACTGACGACAAGCATACTTTGCCACATATATAAAGAGCTCGAGAAATTGAAACACGTCCTACTATATATTTTCATTTAGAATTTAGGATTTTTAGAATAGAAAAGGGTATTTTAGGATTTTTTTTTAATTATATATGACATAATATTGCAAAATGTGTAGTAAAGAAGGCTATTTTTGAAATTGTGACTTTGAAATGGACTATAATAATCAATTTCCCTAAAAAAAAATACTCATAAATTTTGTTGATAATGGACAAAAATTATCGATATCAAAACTTCACTTTTTATTATGTCAACTTATAGTGTTCACGATAATCTCCAATTTAAAATAACTCTGCGAAAACACATACACATATATATATATACTAATAAACGAAACGTGTGTTGCACGTGATATACTATAGATTTATTTGAGAAAACAAAAGATTCATCATCCTTGTTCACATGAGATAATAAAATTATGCAACCACAAAAAATTATGCAAGAAAAAAAAGTATCTAACATATCAATAAATTAAGACTTGCATAGCTTTATTTAATTTTAATTTTAATTGAACAATGACAAACCATAAAAAATCGAATGAACAAAATATGTCATTAGAAAAAATTATGTAACAAAATTATCTAACATAAAAATAAAATATGAGGAAGACAATTCAATTCACTCTCTTTAATCTTTAGTAATTATTAATAGTTAATAATAATAATTAATAATCTTCAATATTGACACAAATGCAAAATGGACACTACACAATTCAACTTCGATTTTTTAACATATATTTTTAATTTAAATTTTAATTTTAATTTTAATTAAACAGTGACAAACCATAAAAAAATCGGATGAACAAAACAATTATGTAACCAAAAAAATTTATGTAACAAAATTATCTAACACAACAATAAATTAAGAGTAAGACAAATATATTAGATTTTTAATTTTAATTTTAATTGATTACAAGCCATAAAAAAAATTGGATGAGCAAAAAAATTTATATGTAACCACAAAAATTTATTTAACCAAATGATCTAACACAATAATAAATTGAAAGGATGACAATTTAACTCACTCTATTTAATATTTAATAATTAATAGTATTTAATATTGACAGAAGAGAAAAATGAACATGACTACACAATTCAACACAAAATTATCTAACACAAGTACACAACAATAAATTAAGAGGAAGACAATTTAACTTACTTCCTTTAATCTTTAATAATTAATAATATTTAATATTTGACACAAGGAAAAAATGAACACTACATACACAATTCATGAACTCCCCTTTTTTAATATGCTAGTAACAGATACGTGCGTTGCACGTGGATATCGAATTTGAATGCACTATGAATGGTCACAAAATTTTGCAAATGAACGTTATACACAATTTTTTCATCTCCTATTCAATTATTTTAAACAACCGTGATTTTTTCAATCATTTTCTTGTTCAATTTTCTAATCATTCAATTTTTTGTATGTTTTATTTTTATTTTTCCTACTTTATTTTCGATTAAATTCACAAATCTTATCATCATTTTTTATTTCCATGTTTCTTTGTCATTACCGAATTTGATATTATTTAGTCTCTTTGACATTTACCTGTTTTTTTATTGTTATATTATTGCTTTATTTATTTGAGTTATTGTAATATACTTTTTTTTTTTATTTAAGTTAACTTTTTGGGTTCCCCCCTCTTTTGTGTTTTATTAAAAATCACTCGATTTTTTCATTTTTTTCCACCGTAACTAACAATACATAATTGTTTTTAGGTATTAATTTGTCAAATAAAAAAAAATTGTGTGATTTGTTGTTTGGTTCTTTAAAGTTTTTTAATGTTTAGACATACATTTTTCTTATAAATGAAACAAACGTAATATTAAATAAATTTTTAACACTATCATTCGATACATTCTAAAGTTTTTTTTACGCGAGATATATTTATTTATTTATTTATTATTAGTACTACTAATACTAATACTTATTATATGTATTTATTATTATTATTATTATTATTATTATTATTATTATTATTATTATTATTATACATTAATTAATGTATATATGAAGTTATTTTTTTATGAGAACAAAACCATTTCATTATATATTAATCTTTATTTCTACGTGCAATCAGATTTTCTTATTTATTATTATTATTATTATTATTATTGTTGTTGTTGTTATCACTAACTATTATATTTATTTATTTATCATTATAATTATTATCATCATCAATTGGTTAATATTGTATAGGTTTTCGTGCAATGACATTTCCTAATTTATATATTAATTATTATTATTAGTATTACTAAAATTTATTACACTTTTATAATAGTAATAGATATATTTATATTATTAGACGAACAATATACAATAAAACTAATTTACACTTTGTTTTTTATGAGATATATCTACACGCAATCACTGAATCACATTTTGTATTTATTTTTATTATTAGTATAACTAATAATTATTATATGTATTTATTATTATTATTATTAAAATCATCATCATCAATTAATTAATGTTGTATGGGTATTCATGCAATGAAATTTCCTAATAATAATAATAATAATTATTATAATTATTATTATAAGTATTACTAATACTTATTATTACTATTTAATGTTGTATATATGGAGTTATTAGTATTACTAATAATTATTATATATACATAAATTATTTAATTTTGTATAGATTTTTCATTTATAATAACTTTTTTATATAAATTTGGATAAAAACTTTTCATGTACCAAATTGAGGGATAATAATATAAACTAATACTTATTATTATTATTATGTTGTATATATGGAGTTATTAGTATTGCTAATAATTATTATATATATAAATTAATTAATTTTGTGTGGATTTTTAATTTATAATAACTTTTATATATAAATTTGGATACAAACTTTCATGTATCAAATTGAGGGATAATAATGTAAAATTACAATTCAAACTCATACTTTTATAGTATTTTTATTATTAGTATCACTAATAATTATTATATGTATTTTCATATAGTTACCTAAATATTATTAAATTAAAATTAGATATATTATATTGTAAATATTAATTTTTAATAATGCATGTATTTTTGTATATGCTGTCATTTTTTTAAAATAAAAAAATTGATAACATTTTCATCATTATTTTAATTATTTTTATGCTATCACTATTTTTTATCCAATTAAGTTTCAAATGATGACAATCAAATTTATAATTTTGCATTCTATCTCCATTAAACACGATTAAAATTGAACAAATAATTTTTTAATTTAGTGTAAATAAAATGAAAAAAACTAGTAGATACATAAAAACTCACAAATGTGGATACAAACATCAATTTAAAACACAATAATTTAAACATTAAAACAATTTGGATAATAAACAAAATTATTAATTTACACATTGAACTTAAAAACACAATTTATTTTATATTTACACAATAAATCAAAGAGAACATGACAAAAAAATTTAATTGAACAATGAGAGGCAAAAAATATTTGTAGGATAAAAATTCATCTAGCATGACAATAAATTAATAGAAAGTCATTTAAGAGGAAGATTCACAATTAAACTCTCACCATTTTAATGTTATTAAACTCACACCTAAACTCTCACCATTTTAATGTTCACACAAAGATAAAGTGAACATTTAACAATTTATAAACTCATACTTTTTAATATATATATATACATATATATATATATATTATCTATTATTACTCTTATAAATACATGAGTTCCAATTGTGAATTTTTTAATTCGTCATTATTTATCTTACATAATATTAATTAAATATTTTTGTCATTTTCAAGGTATTTTTTGGTTTTTCTTTTTATTTTCTAGATTAGTCTAGAATAATTAATTTTTTTTATTAATTGTTAACATTTAATTCATGTCTTAAATTAAAAAAAAGTTATTAATTAATTAATTAATAATTAATTATTGAAATTATAAATATATGAGTTCCAATTGTGAATTTTCTAATTTGCCCTTCTTTATCTTACATAATATTAATTAAATATTTGTCATTTCCAATGTATTTTTTGGTTTTTCCTTTCATTTTCTAGATTAGTCTAGAGTAATTAATTTTTTTTTTATTAATTGTTAAAATTTAATTCATGTCTTGAGTTAAAAAAATTTATTAATTAAAATTTATCTTAAGTTTTGTGTCTATTTACTTATTCAAAGTAAATTAATTGTTAAATTTAATTCATTTCCTAAACTAAAAAAATTATTATATTAATTGAAATATGTCTTAATTTATTTGTTATAATATATATCTATAAAAGTGTAACGCCCCGTTTTTTTATCTTAAATGAGTTTATTTGAGTTAATCAGAGATTACAGAGTTCTCGAGCCGGTTTGATTTTGATCAGGGTCTTTTTTGCAAATTTTGGATTTTTCAGGGACTAAAACGCAAATATGGGTTTTATTAGATATTTATAAGGGAAATGTCTTGTATTATTCATTCATCACCTTCCCTTAGCCGCCTCCCCTCCATTGAAACGCCCCAAGCTTTCTCCAAGCTCCTAGATTTCAGTCCGAGCTCGATCCGGCCGTTCGAATTTATTTCTGAAGGCAGATTATCGATCACTGCAGTGAGAGCTCTGTTATATCGTAAGTTTTTCTTCGATCCGGCACATTCTAGTTTTTGGATGTTGTTAGAATCGTTCTATATTCGAGTATGTTGTTCTCTACCGAGTTATGATCGTTTATTATCTGTCGGTTTTGAAATAGAGCGACGTTCGGAATTGTTATGATTTTTGGAAGTATTATTCGAAAATGTGGGTTTTGAGATTTGTTGGGTTTGTCTTGTTGTTGTGGTTTTAGCATTGAATTGAGTTGATATCAGTATTGAACTGCTGTCTGCGTTGCCGGTTTGTTCAGTTTATAGCCGTTATGCCGTCGGTTTGAGTTTTGAGGGTTTCGAACCGTTTTTGAGTTGTTGAACTTGGCTTGTAAGTTGGTCTTTGTTGTTGATCAATCTCTTGTATCTGAACAGATTCGTTTGGAGTTGTCAAGCCCTGAGTTAGCAGCTGATTGATCGTTTCAGAGTTGGACGAAGATCGGTAATGAGATTTACCTTGATCCATAGTTGTTGTTTAGATTGTATAGTTGTTGATACAATCTTTTGTTGTAGCTTTCCTGAAGTTGGAACTACTGCATTGAAAGGTAAAAGCAGTCATCGTAGCGGGATAGCATACTCGGGACTGTGGTTCTCGAGTTTTCCCTTTGAAATCACATACTTGCATCTACACTTGTTCTAGCATGAAGAACTTGTGTTTTGTTTGATTGCTTTGGCTTTTGTTAAATGGCTTATGCGTTATGTTTCTGTTATGCATTCATCTTGAGCCAATCTTGTTTTCAGCGGGTAGAACCGCCCTTTTTGTTTAGACGTTTGGGAACTATGATTGAGTGGCCTAGGTTGTAGTATTTCGCCTAGTGCTAGCATACTCATTATGGTTGCTCAAAGTCTAGAGGAGTGGGATACGTGGCACCACCTCGATTGGGAGAGTCGGTGAGTTGTTACGTGATCTCATCCTTGGGATCACAAAAGCACAGCAGCAATCCCTCGTTTATCACATTTGATATCCCGGTTTAAAGACATGCATTTCATTACGTTGCTTTGATTTCGTTCTTGAATTGAAAGCATGTTTATTGTTATATTGCTTGATATGTTGCTTTTACTGGAAATGTCGTTCTCATCGGTTATCCGGCTGTTGCTTTGTTTTGTATGTGTACTTGGCAACAGGTGGGGCAGAATCAAGTCAGAAGAGGCATGGTTAGCTCCGAGGGAAAGTTGTAGCAGTGAGACTCGGTTTAAAAGTCGTGTCAGCATGTCTACCTAGCGTTGTTAGAACATGTTTAGATATCGAACTTCGTTATTATGTTGTATTGACATGCAAGCTTTGCCGTGTTGTTATCATGGCATGTTATAGTTTGGAGTAGTTGTTAAACTCTAGAACTTCATGTACTAATCGAAGGAACTACTATTTTAATGAATGTGTTGATTTGGATTGCATCGGATTGGGTGTTATCGGAGTGGCCAGCATGTTTTCTGCTGTTTTATTCTTCTGCAGGGGGGGGGGCGCCCGAGCTGCTATTTATGGCAGCCCGAGCATACCCCCATCCGGGAGCTGGGCAATGTTTCTGCCCAGGGGCGCGCTCGCGCGGTTATTTATGGCCGCCCAAGCGCGGCCCTCTAAGTTTTTTTTAAAAAAAAAAAATTTTTTTGTTTGGTTCTCTTTCCTTCCTTTCTTCTAGCTATTAGATCTTGGTTGTTTACTCCTTAATTAGATGTTTAGAATCGAGGTCTCACATTAAGTGGTATCAGAGCGTTAAGATTCTTGGTCGAACTAGAGCGAGCGGGGTAGATCGAGTCTGTGTGCATTGAATCCTCGCATGTGTTTGAATTAACTATTGCGTACTTAATTCCATGTGAGCATGCTTTATTGTTTGAGCAGTATTTGAATTACATGGTTCTGTGATTTAAATTTATAAAGCATGATCTACTTGAAATATAACTGTTTCTGTTATCGACTGGTATCCGGTATTCCAAGCGGTTGTAAGGGCACTGATTGTAGCGATTGAAATATCTCGTGTCCTAACCTTTGATTATCAGATGGGTCCTCGTCGAGTGATAAACAGAAACACACCGCCAGTTATCCCTGCGATTGAGCAAGCTAGCACTGAAGTTGATCAGTTGGATGCTTCAGCGACTCCTATGGAAACCTTGCTGAAGAGGTTTCAGTCGTTCCATCCGCCGTTGTTGATGGGTTCAGAAAAACCAGTTGACTGTGAAAGTTGGTTGGATGATATGGATCAGTTGTTTGATTCCATTGACTACACAGATGACCGCCGAATCAGGTTAGTAATTCATCAGCTGCGGGGTAGTGCTAAGAGCTGGTGGATCATGACAAAGAAAGCATTTGAGAGTAGAGGTACAGAGGTTACTTGGACTCTTTTTAAATCTGAGTTTTATAAGCGGTTTTTCCCTATCTCGTATCGTAAGGATAAGGGAGCAGAGTTTGCAAATCTGAAGCAAGGGAATCTGAACATTGAAGAGTACGTGGCTAAGTTCGATAGTTTGTTGCGTTTTGCACCGCTAATTGCCGGAGATGAAGAAGCTAAGGCAGATCAGTTCATCAACGGGTTGAACCCCGATGTCTTCACGTTGGTTAACACCAACAGGCCTAGCAACTTTGTGGATGCCATGAATTACGCAAAGGGAGCAGAAGCAGGCTTGTGGAGGCAAAGAGGTAATCAGGGGGCACCTCAGCAGCAGATGCAGTATCAGAACCAACCATCTCAGTACCAGAATCAGCCACCTCAACATCAGAACCAGCAGCAGAGGTATGAAGGTGGTAGCAGTGGGGGAAACAGAAAAGATCAGTACAAGGCAAGAGGTAAGCAGTTTAAGAGGCAAGGAAACAGTTCTTCCAGTTCCAGTGGTTCGAAGCAATTCGGTTCAGGACCGAGTTCTGGGTCCTCATCTTTGTACTGCAGCAAGTGTGGAGGAAGACACTCACCGGATCAGTGTGTGGGAGTCTTTGGTAATTGTAACACCTGTCAGCAACCGGGACACTTCTCTAAGGTGTGCCCTCAACGTAACAGAGATAGAGCTCAGAGTGGGAGTTCGTCTAGACCTGCAGCTCAGCCTGAGAGGCAGTCTTCTGCAGTGCACTCTTTCCAGCCTCAGCAGCAGAACCGACAAGGAGGTAACTCTAGTGCAAATCAGCCTCCGAGACAGCAAGCACGAGTCTTTGCATTGACAGAGGATCAGGCTCAGGCAGCGCCTGACGATGTCATAGCAGGTAACTGTTCGATTTTCGGTTATTCTGCTCATGTCTTGATAGATACGGGTGCTTCCCATTCCTTTATCTCTGAGAAATTTGTGTTATTGCATGCTTTGCCAACTGAATTGTTGCCTACAGTAGTAGCTGTTACTTCACCTTTGGATGGAGGAATTGTTTCTGTCAGACTAGTCAGGAACTGTGAACTGTGTTTTGAAGGAAATTTGTTAGAATTCGACTGTATTGTACTTGGACTGTCAGATTTTGATTGTATTGTCGGGATAGATGCTTTAACCAAGTACAGGGCGACAGTCGATTGTTTTCAGAAAATTGTCAGGTTCAGACCTGAAATGGCGACGAGTGGAAATTCTTTGGTAAGGGTTCTCGATCTAGAATTCCTTTGATTTCAGTGTTATCTATGATTCGTTTGCTACAGAAAGGTGCAGAAGGATTTTTGGTGTATGCAGTTGATGTACTGAAATCTAGCCCAGCTTTGGTCGATATACCAGTGGTTAGAGAATTTGCGGATGTGTTTCCGGAAGATGTTCCTGGATTGCCGCCTATTCGAGAAATCGAATTCAGCATTGACTTAGTGCCAGGTACTCAACCTATTTCGAAAGCTCCTTATCGTATGGCACTTGTTGAATTGAGAGAGTTGAAGGAGCAACTTGAGGATTTGATTGCCAAGGGATACATCAGACCTAGTGTATCGCCTTGGGGTGCTCCTGTTCTATTCGTTCGGAAGAAGGATGGTTCTATGCGGCTCTGTATCAACTACCGTCAATTGAATCAGGCTACAGTTAAGAACAGGTATCCTTTACCCAGAATAGATGACTTGTTTGATCAACTGCAGGGTTCTTCTGTCTACTCTAAGATTGATCTGAGATCAGGTTATCACCAGTTGAGAGTGCGAGAGGAAGACGTTCCTAAGACAGCATTCAGGACGAGGTATGGTCACTTTGAGTTTATAGTCATGCCGTTCGGTTTGACCAACGCTCCAGCGGTTTTTATGGGTTTGATGAACCGTATCTTTCAGCGTTATTTAGATGAGTTCGTCATTATCTTTATCGATGATATTCCTATCTACTCGAGGAACCGTACTGACCATGCAGAGCACTTGAGGACCGTACTGCAGATTTTGCGAGTTGAGCAGTTGTTTGCCAAGCTGTCTAAGTGTGAATTCTGGTTAGATCGAGTTGTCTTTCTCGGTCATATTATTTCTGAAGATGGAATTTCTGTCGATCCCAGCAAGATTGAAGCGGTTATGAATTGTCCTAGACCGACATCAGTACTTGAGATCCGAAGCTTCATGGGTTTAGCTGGTTATTACCGTCGTTTCATCGAGGGTTTCTCGTCTATTGCCAAGCCAATTACCTAGCTGACTCAGAAGAATGCGCCTTTTGTTTGGACTCCAGATTGTGAGGCTAGCTTCGTTGATCTGAAGAAGAGACTGACCAGTGCTCCAATTCTTTCTATTCCGAAGGGTACTGGAGGTTTCACAGTCTATTGTGATGCTTCTAACCGAGGCTTGGGTTGTGTTCTTATGCAGCATAAGCATGTGGTGGCGTATGCATCGAGGCAGCTGAAACCGCACGAGACTCGTTATCCGGTTCATGATCTTGAACTAGCTGCGATCGTCTTTGCTTTGAAGATCTGGCGTCACTATCTTTATGGTGAGTCCTTCGAGATTTTTTCTGATCATAAGAGTCTTAAGTACTTGTTTTCTCAGGTAGAGCTGAATATGAGACAGAGAAGGTGGTTAGATCTATTGAAAGATTTCGACTGTGAGATCAAGTATTATCCGGGGAAGTCGAATGCAGTTGCAGATGAATTGAGCCGAAAGCTTTGTTCTTTATCTCTTTCTACTATTGGTGTTTCTCAGTTGATCGATGATTGTTGCACTTCTGGTTTAGAGTTTGAAACAGATAGGGAGACTATCAGAGTGTTTGCTATTCAAGCCGAACCAGAGTTGTTTATTGCAATCAGAGAAGCACAGAAGTCTGAGCGAAGCATTCAGGTTTCAGTAGAGAAAGTCAGATCTGGGCATCAGTCAGAATTCCAGGTTAGAGATGACGTCTTGTTTGTGAATAACCGTATTGTTGTGCCTGATATTTCGGAGTTGAGACAGCGTATTCTCCGAGAGGCTCATTGCAGTCGGTTCAGTGTTCATCCTGGAGGTCGTAAGATGTACAACGATCTGAAGAGTCAGTTCTGGTGGAAGAAAATGAAGGGCGATGTTGCGAGGTTTGTATCTCGGTGTTTGAACTGTCAGCAAGTAAAAGCAGAGCGAAAGCGACCAGGTGGTCTATTGCACAGCTTATCTATTCCTGAATGGAAATGGGATCACATTTCTATGGATTTCGTCACGAAGCTACCACGATCCGTTCGAGGATGCGATGCCATTTGGGTAGTGATCGACCGATTGACGAAGTCTGCGTGTTTTATTCCGTACAGGATGACGTATCGTCATGATCAGATGGCTGAGTTGTATGTTAGCAATGTTGTGAGATTGCATGGTGTGCCGAAGTCGATCGTTTCAGACAGAGATCCTAGATTCACTTCTCACTTTTGGCACAGTCTTCAGGGGGCACTTGGTACTCGATTGCATCTGAGTACAGCTTATCATCCTCAGACCGATGGACAGTCAGAGCGGACTATCCAGACGTTAGAGGATATGCTGCGAGCGGTAGTGCTAAACTTTGGCACTAGTTGGCAGGACTCTTTGCCTCTTGTCGAGTTTTCTTACAACAACAGCTTCCAAGCAAGTATCGGTATGGCGCCTTTTGAGGCATTGTACGGTAAAAAATGCCGATCTCCATTGTTTTGGGATGACTTGTCCGAGTCACCAGATTTGGGACCGGATATACTTAGAGATATGGTAGAGCAGGTTAAGATCATTCAGACCAGAATGAAGTCAGCTCAAGATAGACAGGCGAAGTATGCAAATGTCAGACGTCGACCTCTGAGTTTCGAGCAGGGAGACCGTGTGTTTCTTAAGATTTCTCTGTTCAGAGGCACCGTCAGATTCGGTAAGAGAGGAAAGTTATCTCCGAGATTCATCGGGCCGTACGATATTCTCGAGAAGATAGGCGATCTTGCCTACAGACTTGCACTTCCTCCGTCTTTATCTGGTATTCACGACGTTTTTCACGTCTCTATGCTGCGAAAGTATCATCCAGATCCTTCTCATGTTCTGCAGCCTGACGAAGCCGAGTTAGACGAGACTCTGAGCTACTTTGAACGACCGATTCAGATCCTTGATCGGAAAGAAAAGCAACTCAGAACCAAGTTGATTCCGTTGGTGAAAGTGCAGTGGAGCCGTCACGGCATCGAGGAAGCAACTTGGGAGACAGAGTCTAGCATGAGACAGCATTTTCCAGAGTTATTCGAATGACGTGAGTTCTTCTTACTGTCTTTAGTTCTTTATTCTATCTTATGAGTTGTGGTTCTCATTGATTTCGAGGACGAAATCTCTTCTTAGTGGGGGAGAATTGTAACGCCCCGTTTTTATCTTAAATGAGTTTATTTGAGTTAATCAGAGATTACAGAGTTATCGAGCCGGTTTGATTTTGATCAGGGTCTTTTTTGCAAATTTTGGATTTTTCAGGGACTAAAACGCAAATATGGGTTTTATTAGATATTTATAAGGGAAATGTCTTGTATTATTCATTCATCACCTTCCCTTAGCCGCCTCCCCTCCATTGAAACGCCCCAAGCTTTCTCCAAGCTCCTAGATTTCAGTCCGAGCTCGATCCGGCCGTTCGAATTTATTTCTGAAGGCAGATTATCGATCACTGCAGTGAGAGCTCTGTTATATCGTAAGTTCTTCTTCGATCCGGCACATTCTAGTTTTTTGATGTTGTTAGAATCGTTCTATATTCGAGTATGTTGTTCTCTACCGAGTTATGATCGTTTATTATCTGTCGGTTTTGAAATAGAGCGACGTTCGGAATTGTTATGATTTTTGGAAGTATTATTCGAAAATGTGGGTTTTGAGATTTGTTGGGTTTGTCTTGTTGTTGTGGTTTTAGCATTGAATTGAGTTGATATCAGTATTGAACTGCTGTCTGCGTTGCCGGTTTGTTCAGTTTATAGCCGTTATGCCGTCGGTTTGAGTTTTGAGGGTTTCGAACCGTTTTTGAGTTGTTGAACTTGGCTTGTAAGTTGGTCTTTATTGTTGATCAATCTCTTGTATCTGAACAGATTCGTTTGGAGTTGTCAAGCCCTGAGTTAGCAGCTGATTGATCGTTTCAGAGTTGGACGAAGATCGGTAATGAGATTTACCTTGATCCGTAGTTGTTGTTTAGATTGTATAGTTGTTGATACAATCTTTTGTTGTAGCTTTCCTGAAGTTGGAACTACTGCATTGAAAGGTAAAAGCAGTCATCGTAGCGGGATAGCATACTCGGGACTGTGGTTCTCAAGTTTTCCCTTTGAAATCACATACTTGCATCTACACTTGTTCTAGCATGAAGAACTTGTGTTTTGTTTGATTGCTTTGGCTTTTGTTAAATGGCTTATGCGTTATGTTTCTGTTATGCATTCATCTTGAGCCAATCTTGTTTTCAGCGGGCAGAACCGCCCTTTTTGTTTAGACGTTTGGGAACTATGATTGAGTGGCCTAGGTTGTAGTATTTCGCCTAGTGCTAGCATACTCATTATGGTTGCTCAAAGTCTAGAGGAGTGGGATACGTGGCACCACCTCGATTGGGAGAGTCGGTGAGTTGTTACGTGATCTCATCCTTGGGATCACAAAAGCACAGCAGCAATCCCTCGTTTATCACATTTGATATCCCGGTTTAAAGACATGCATTTCATTACGTTGCTTTGATTTCGTTCTTGAATTGAAAGCATGTTTATTGTTATATTGCTTGATATGTTGCTTTTACTGGAAATGTCGTTCTCATCGGTTATCCGGCTGTTGCTTTATTTTGTATGTGTACTTGGCAACAGGTGGGGCAGGATCAAGTCAGAAGAGGTATGGTTAGCTCCGAGGGAAAGTTGTAGCAGTGAGACTCGGTTTAGAAGTCGTGTCAGAATGTCTACCTAGCGTTGTTAGAACATGTTTAGATATCGAACTTCGTTATTATGTTGTATTGACATGCAAACTTTGCCGTGTTGTTATCATGGCATGTTATAGTTTGGAGTAGTTGTTAAACTCTAGAACTTCATGTACTAATCGAAGGAACTGCTATTTTAATGAATGTGTTGATTTGGATTGCATCGGATTGGGTGTTATCGGAGTGTCCAGCATGTTTTCTGCTGTTTTATTCTTCTGCAGGGGGGGGGCGCCCGAGCTGCTATTTATGGCAGCCCGAGCATACCCCCATCCGGGAGCTGGGCAATGTTTCTGCCCAGGGGCGTGCTCGCGCGGCTATTTATGGCCGCCCGAGCGCGGCCCTCTAAGTTTAAAAAAAAAAAAAAAATTTTTTTTTGTTTGGTTCTCTTTCCTTCCTTTCTTCTAGCTATTAGATCTTGGTTGTTTACTCCTTAATTAGATGTTTAGAATCGAGGTCTCACAAAAAATGACACTTTAGTTATTATCACTTTTCATTTCATAATTAATACTTATGTGTAATATTTTTTTAAAAATTTTAGAGACTACAAATATAATCAACAACATCAATATTTTCCTGTACAAGTTAAAAAATATACTCATTTCTAGATTAGTTTCAATTGTCAATTTTTTAATTTGCCCTTCTTATTTTACATACTATTAATTTAAAAAATAGATGTAGTTTAAATAAGTGAAACATAGAGAGTATGATTATAAATTATAATTAAGTTTTAAGTTGATATTTGTACTACAATATAATAATTGGCTAATAGAATCAATTAATACTAATAAAATAAAATAATTATACAAGTAGTTAATAATATTAAGTTAATATGGATAAATTGTTAAAAGAGCAGGACATATGATATTCAATATGATAACTAGACTATATAATTGAGACAAGCCCACAGGGGCATAGACGAGTTAGTAAGGTCTGAGGTGACGCGGAAAGAGATTCTCCAGCGTTGCGGGTTCGATCCTCGTGTGGAGCATATTTCCTGCTAAAATATTGTGGGGTATGCTCTGGGGGTTGGCCATGTTGCTCCCTCCTTTAGGTCTCTGCCGCTCGTGCACATCCCTCGATTTAACCTCCGCATGAGCCAATGGACCTCTGACTCATGTGGAATGGGGTCCCCTTCGGGATCAACCTTTTTTATATATATATAATTGTGACAGATAAAAAATAAATGTATTTTAAATAAGTGAGACAAAGAGATCGAGTATGATTATGACTATATTTTATGTGGATATTTGTATTACAATATAATACTTGGCTAATAGAATTAATTAATGTTAATACTTATGAAATCGTAAAATATTGCGTGACAAAACATAAAAAATCACAATAAATTCAAATCGATTTTAAGTTAGGCAAGTTATTCTTATATCTAAGTTACTTGAATGATTTATTATAAAAAATTTTAACTTGTTTAAAATATGATTGTTCATCCTCTAAAAAAATATTTTTCTTCATATTTTCTAGTCTACTCAAATTTTTAATGCAAATAATATATTTAACATACTATTCTTAAAAATTATAAATTAATTATCACACTCATATATAAATATTTTTATGTCATGTACAACAACATCTACTTTAAATATATATAAAATTTAAAACAATTCAATTGGATTATTATTGAAGAAAATTAAGAATAAAAGAATATATTCAAGTCAAAAATTGAGATCGAACATTGTTGAATTGTCAAATATCACGTCAGCAATTGAACTAACAATAGTCAAAAATTAAATAATAGTGCACCAAAATCAAATTTGACAAATCAATTGACTAAAACTCAAATTTAGATAAGTTAATGAATCAAAAAATCACTTATCTGAAAAAGATTACTGTAGCAAGTTAATCTACAACAATTGTCTTATGATTAACATAGTTTATCAGAGAAAAAATAATACGTTATTTTTATTTACTTTATCAATGAAAGATCAACTTTCATATCTAAATAAAAAAGCTTTTAAATAAAGGAAAAATAGTTTTTTTTTTGTTCAATAACTTATTTAATATTATGATTTGGTCCACTAAGTTTACAAAGTTTATTTTTGATACGCTAAATTTTAATTCAGTTATTTTAGGTCTAATTGGGTCAGAGGCCCATTGGAAAATACTGACTTATAATAAAAAAAAATACTGACATGACGTAAAAATGCTGAAGTGAGATCAAACATTGTTGAATTGTCAAATATCAAGTCATCAATTGGACAAACAATAATTGAAAATTAAATGTGAGTGCACCATAACCAAATTTGACAACTCAATGGACTAAAACTCAAATTTGGGCAAGTTAATGAATCAAAAAATCATTTTTCTGAAAAAAATTACTGTTTTTTTCCTTAAAAATCAATATAAGTAAAATTACTATTTAACATAAATTGTTTAAGCTGAGATGCAATAATAGTCTCGAAGAGCAATCGAAACATGATGCTTGAGATTTTGTAATATTTAAGATATTTGAACTGTATTGTTACCATTAACTATAAATTTTGGTAAAACGATACGTATTTGGTCATACAATTAATATCAGTCAAAACCATAATTTCGATTCACATTGATTGAAAACACAATTGTTGATAAGGTAATTGTTTGGGTGCAATAATTGTCATCTTGAGTTGAACAACTAAAACATGTATTTGTTTGAAGTGTGATACGATCTAAAATATTTGCGTTACACAATTACCACTAACTATAGTTTTTAGTAAAGTTTTTAATAAAACACAAATCTCTCAATCCTACCGTTTGTAACAATATAAATATTTTACGTTTTTTAATAAATATATAACATATGTTATTGCTTTAAAGTTGTTAGCTTTAAAAATAAAACTCAATGAATAAACATATAATATCACTAAAAAAACATCTATCAAAAACCGACAAATACATAAAAAAAAAAAGTTAAATAAGTCATATGATCACTTCAGTAGCTAATTAGATATTGAATCATAATTACTGAAGTTTGAACTGACACCCATAAAAAATATAACACTTGATTTTAATAAAACTAAACATTTAAAATTTAATAACTCCGATCACAATCAAATTGTTATTACGCGCAACACACATATATTTTGTTTAGTATATATATATAAGATAATATTAGGTTAGATTAGATTAATAATAGTAATAATTAATAATCTTGTGAGACCCATGAACAGCGTAAAAGCATTTTATTCACGGACCCTCATAAATCGTATGAAACCAATTATTAGATTGAGGGTGAAAAAGGAAATAATCAAAGACATGTAAATGTATACAAAAACACCACACAAATTTTATTCACGTCATACCAAATATTAAATACACACAAGCCATTGTTTAATTTCCATCAAATCACAACCCCTCATGTAATACAGGGCTGCCATTGATTTCCAATACAAAGATGCTTTACAGAATATGGCCAGTGTGGCCAGTCCCAGTCAGGTTTCCGTCCCCGACATGCCCAGTTCCGGCGGTGTGGTCTGTGCCGAGTGGGTTCAGGTGGTTGTGTCCCCCGGTGCCTGTAGCGGTGTGGCCCGCGCCAAGTGGGTTGAGGTGGCCGTGTCCCCCGGTGCCCGTAGCGGTGTGGCCCGTGCCGAGTGGGTTGTGGTGGCCCCCCGTGCCAACTGGGTTGAGGTTGTTGTGTCCGCCTGTGCCTGTGGCGGTGTCGCCGATGGCGGTGAATCCGTGACCATACCCGCCGGCGGCACCCTCGTGCTTCGCCAGCCTGTTCTGCTGAACCGCCCCTTGCTTCTCGCGCTCAGCCTGCTGAATCTTGGCCTCTTTCTTTTGGGTCGCCATATCTTTCATCATCGGGTCACGGGTCTTAATCTGCTCCGCCTGCAGGTGAAACCAACGAAAACGAAATTAATTAAGCTTGGAAAAAAATAAAACACCCAACAAAATTAAATTAACACCTTAATTTTTTCTAAAAAACGAACGCAGCGTATGAAAAACTGATATTTACCGTAGCTTAAGCGAACTTTTTAGAACACTGTTAATAATAATAATAATACAAAATCAAACCTTTTCTAGGACGGTGGCCTTGGTCTTCTCCATGCCAGATCTGGCAGAAGCCGCAACATTAGCCGCTGATTCCTTAGCTGACTGCATGCTTGTTGAATTCTGAAAATATATATTACGACAATTTCCCACGAAACTCAGATAAGATTGATTGTAATTAAGAGTATATGTAAAAACTTGGATGAATCTGTGAGAGATTTGAAGAGCTATAAATAGAAAGTGGGAGTGAGGAGTTTGATACATACGTGGAGATGTGGAAATGTATTGTACAAGGATTTCATGACAAGTGTTGGACATTTGTTACCTCGTGATGGGATGATAAGAAGGGTTTCCCTTTTGTTTTTTTGTTTGTTCCCATTTAATTTAATTTAATATATAATATCTTATTGAGTTTAGGAGCCAATCTTTTAACACGTATTGCTTCTTCTTTTGTTTTTTTTAAGAGGAATATTATATATGGCAGTGCAACTATGCGAGAACGTGGTGGAAATTAATTCGATCTATCATTATTCGTTGGGGATAACGTTTTTATTATTCTACAATTAATCTTATAATGATCTTATTTCATGGCGTGATATAAATTTTTTACCCTGTTATTGTGATCTACACAACCTATGCATAGATTGTGGGTAATTACACTCTCTTAATTGCTTGAAATTATGTGATCCTAGCTTTATAATATAGCAATCATGAAGCAAGTGTTCGGGTGTAAGATTAGTTGATCATAATTTAATTTATCGTCAAACTTCTACCTTTCTATAGTAAATTGTTTTTCAAGCTCAGGTCCTTTTACTGGAATTTTTGACGGTTTAGTTCAACCTACCTTATGAGTATTATCCTAATAGGAGATCTAACACCCATGATTTATTATGTCAACCTTATAATATTAATTATGCATATATATATATTGAGATGTGGACCATTCGATAAATGATTTGGGTATTATACTATTACTCATATGGTCGAATATATCGACAATAATTAGTGTCATGTTAGCAATATATAGCAAACATCATTCAGATATGACTTAAGTATTCTTATAGAAAATGATTATAAAGTAAAAAAAAAAGAATTTATTATACTAAGATCAAAATAATAATTTTTAAATAAAAGTTGTGT
Organism: Henckelia pumila; assembly: GCF_033568475.1. NCBI lineage: Eukaryota > Viridiplantae > Streptophyta > Magnoliopsida > Lamiales > Gesneriaceae > Henckelia > Henckelia pumila. The sequence goes on from NC_133122.1 coordinate 39,462,811, forward strand.
ACTGATTTTTTTTAGATGGAGGAGGAGATTCTCATATATTTTTAAGAATTGCAAGATATCGACTTAATTGTACTATTTTTTAATCATTAAATTGTACCCATTTTTTTTTACCATGTATGTAATTTATTTTATTTATTTTGTCGAATAATAAATTTTACCCATTTTTTTTTGTGTTAATAAATTGTACACAATTTTTTTTTTTTGAAATAAATTGTACTGTATTTGGGTATATCCTTGTAGAGCGTAAACTGCCCCACAATGTCGGATCAGAACTCATCAGCGGACTAAAATAAGTTGACTGGGCCTGGAATATAAACGGTTTTTGGGCTGTAATAGAACGATTCGTTTAAGGAGGCAACAAGCCCATTTCCAAAATTTCATGCAAATTATAACTCTACCCGCACATGCCATGATAATATTAATCCCTTGTTTAATTTTCAAATATGAGATGTAAATGGCACGTCACTTGAATTTAGATGAATATATATATATATGATAAATTTGAAATATACACGCATGCACAGAAACAATATTGAAATAAGCTGAATTTTGTAATAATAGCAAATGTGTATAAAAAAAAATCTTGTTGACGTGCAAATAATTTTTTTATGTAATATAGAAAACTGATTTCAAAATAATATTTATCAAGATCAAGTTATTAATTCGAATATTTGGGGATCATTACTTTTCTCTGCCTTTTTTCCATTGCGATATGATGCATATTTATCAACGAAAGTACTCCATAATTTGAATGTATAAGTTTCTTGTTTAAGTACCACATATTGGGGTGATTCTGTGTTACACCAGTAGAAACGTTATTCCTCCATTTTTTGTACACGATGTTAGCGTGACATCTCAATAAATTAATTCAAAACTCATACTCTGTACATTTTTTTTTAATTTTGAAGTGAGATGTCGACACAAATATATATCTTAATCTTATACAAATACACCGAAATTGTTTCCCCTAATGCAACGTATTGACCCTCTCCTCTTCAACATGTCACATGAGTAAATTTATTCAATCCTTATCTTAGAAAAACTTTAAAATTGTATGTTGCACTTGGTCTTTTTTTAAGTTTCATTACTTTATTTATTCCTGTATCTTTTGATCCTTAATTAATTAATCAAAATTGACAATTCACTTTCCCACCTATATATATACATAGGTAAGAACCAGCATCCCTTTATCTAATATTTCAAACAATATTTGATTTTGATGGATCAGAAACAAAGTTGTGCACGCCTGAACACGACTACCTGTACTCCGTTTGCATTATCCATGAACAAGAACTCACAGATCATATCCAAAATGAAGCCAAGAATCCGGATAATACACTTGTTTGCGCCGGAAATAATCGAGATAGATGCCGCAAACTTCAGAGAAGAGGTGCAGAGACTCACTGGGAAGCCAGCAGATGATTGCAAGAGTACTTGTAGGGTTTCAAGAAACTTACTGTTGGAGCCAAATAATAATGTATCTTCAGAGAAAAGGATGCAAGTTGGATTTGATGATGTACTGTATAGAGAGAAGATGAAGGGGGATGATGAGATTTCAGTAGGTGGATTCTTGGGAAGATTTGAAGAGATTGAGCTTGAACTTATGCAAGAAATTGATCATAAGTTTCCATATATGGATGCATAACAGCATAAGGACCTAGCTAGCTAGCTCGAACCCGATCGAAGTGGCTAGGCATATAAATCTTGATTTTCCAGAGTTTTGGTTGCATTAATTTGTTCACTAGTCTTCTTGATCAAGATACATAGTTAGTCAGGTTTTAGTTTTTCCCGGGAAAATAATTTTTTTGGCTCATTAACTTGTCCATGTTTTGGTTTTGGTCCATAAACTTTTCAAAATTTGGTTTTTGTGCACTAATTTTTAATTTTCGGTGATTTTGGCACAACTGCACACGTGTCATCTAGACATTGACACACGTCAGCATTTTCCCGGTGACGTGTGTCAATTTCTAGTTGTCACGTATGCAGTTGAACCAAAATCACTGAAAATTAAAAGTTAGTGTACCAAAATCAAATTTTGAAAAATTAATGTCCAAAATCAAAACATTAACAAGTTAAGGGACCAAAAAAATATTTTCACTTCTTTCCCTTTCACTTTTAACTTGATATGTTTGCAATGTACTGATACCTTGTTGAGCAATCTCAGTGTCATGTACACACTTCGTCGTTAAAATGAACTATAGAATCAAAACATAAATGACAAATGGATCAATTTAATGATTTATGCGAGGGTTATGGTAATTTTCCTGAAAAAACAAAAAAGATAGTTGGAAAAACATTATATTGGCGGTCAGGAAAATAGATGTGTAATAATCGATAAGTTAAGATGATATAAATATGATTTGATTTTGATAAAACTTTTATTTGATTTGTGTGGAGCTATGGTGTGAGATAGTCTCACGAGTATTTTGTAATACAGATTTATAATGATTTGGGTTGCAAAAATATTAATTTTTATACTAGAAGTATTATTTTTTTTATATAAATATGAGTATAATTGATCCGTCTCACAGATAAAGATTCGTGAAATCGTCTCACAAAGACTTACTCATTTATTATTAGTCTACACAAATAAGTTAATATTTTTTAATAAATTAAATTAGCTTATTGATTTATAGGAGTAGTAAACAATTAGTAGTAAGTAATTAAGTAAAAAAATAATATATGTTCAAAGATTCTTGATTCATACGCTATCAAATCAGGATTTACACAAAAAAGGTTATATTGGTTGAGGTTGATATGTTTTAATCAGGTTCACACAATCATGAATTTTCCTCAATGCATACGTGCATAAAAAGAGTAGAAACCAAATCAGGCCAATATTTAAATATCATATGTCCAATTATCATTGACTGACTTAATTGGTGTAGTTTAATTAAAACCCAAGAGTTTGATTCGACCCAAACATGACCAAACACACAATTAAAGTACTTGTTTAATAGAAACTCAAAACATATTTTACAAGAAATACCTAATTTCCAATTTTCTTTAAAACTCGGATTAGAATTGAGTTTGGTGATCGCAAAGGATAATAATGAAAAAATCAATTGACAAAGTCATTTAAAATGATTCATGAGTACATATTAGCTTGAAACTTAAAAAGGAGTGTTTGCAAAAGTTTCTACTTATTTTGAAGTGTTTTTTTTAAAGATTACCATAAAGAAGTGAGTGTAAAGTAAAAGTAGTGAGTATTTCGAATAAAAATTCAAAACTAATAAATCTAAAAATTTGAGTATTTGAAAAAAAAACTGTTTCAAATCTTAATTTTTAGTATAAGTTACAAAAAATATCTTTATCCTATCTAACACTTTAGTTTGATGTATTACTAGTATTTCACCCTGTAGTAACCCAGAAACCATTTTAAGATAATAATATGTTAAACATGATTAAGGGTTGGTATTTAACCAATTTCAGAGTGTTATTGGACTTCAGAAGCAAAATTTGGGCTTTTTCATTTTGGGCCGGATAGTAAGCTCCGATCCTGGATAGTAAGCTCCGATCGGAACGGAAGCTCCGATCCTGGAACGGAAGTTCCGATCCCCAGCTGCCAGAAATGATCGATGACTCAGTCGCGAGTTTTGACAAGTGTCGATCATAGAGCAGATCGGAAGCTCCGATCGTAGATCGGAAGTTCCGATCCTGGCGTGGCAGACATGCACGCAATGAGCTGGATCGGAAGCTCCGATCCCGAAATCGGAAGTTCCGATCCTGGCCGAGAAACTTGGCTATAAATAGGGCCGTTCAGAGTTTATTTTCAATTACGAATTTCCGAGTTTCCTTCTTCAGTTATATAGTGTGAGATATACACTTGAGGGCCCTATCGGTTATAATCGAAGTTCTGGAATAACCAAGTTGTGGTTATAGTCATCCGGGACTAGCGTCTCCAAAGGTCTTACTTCGGACGAAGGTATGGTCCGGGAATCGATTTAAGTTTTGGGAGTACTTATTAGCTTAGTTAAGACTTATAGAACTTGTGTAGTGATACGGTAAACTTTTGAATATAGGCTTGGAACCTAGGATCCTATTATACTTGAACTAGCCTAGAGGTACGTACACATTGGCTGAAATTGCCAGCGAGTATACATGTTTATATGTTGCATTTATTTGGCATTATTATATGGCATGATGTATGATTTACCGTTTTCTATACTCATATGTCATGTGCATATACACGTTGAGCCTATACCTTGTTATACCTGATTATAGAGCCGCTTAGCTCTATACTCGATAGTCTGTCACTGAGAGTACCGCGACGGCGGGGGCATTTATGTCTGTCTACTCTGGTGTACTAGACGAGTGTGGTTGCACCCAGAGGTTGATCCGTGCGGTGGCAGCACTCATGTGGCGCCGGTTCTGAGCATGACTTTTCAGATGACCCTGTACCAGTCATCATGTTGCATGCATTATATACATATGTTTACTCATGTCTATGTACTGGGTGTAGCGCTCACGTCCTAGTTGTTATCTTGGACACCCTATTCCATAGGGCAGGTCGCAGGATGGACGGAGCTGGTAGTTCAAGGCAATATTAGGGAGCAGGAGCCTTGAGGATTTTATTATACAGCAGGATTCGATATAGCTGTATAATGTTTACTGTTTAAGATTTCGATTTGGTTGTATCATTACAGATTTAAGCCTGAATTATATTACTAAGCTGATATGTAATTTATGATTAAGTTTTCGCATGTTTTTACTCTGTTAAGTATTTTGCTGTATTAAGTTTAATGCATGCTATTAGTTGCCAGTTAGTAGGTGATTCCATGCAGGGTCACTACATTTTTGGTATCAGAGCATGCATAGATTTTGGGATTAGTACTTGGGATTTAGTTTAGTCTTGAGTAATTCTTGCGCATTTGGGATTTTAATGTGCAATTCTTTTCAGGATATGGCTGACGAGAGTCACGGTAGTGTTGGCCAGGGAAGTGGTCATCATCATCGTCGCCATTATCATCAGGATGATCAACATCGTACTCATGAGGGTCGACGTCGCTATACTATTAATAAGTTTATGCAGGTAGGACCGAAACCCTTAGTAGGAGGCGAGAATCCTGAACAAGCTAGAAGCTGGATGTCTAAACTTGAGAGCACGTTCCGAGCTTTCGAGTGTACTGAGGAGCAGAAACTGGAAGTTCTAGAATTTGTTCTAGAGGATAGAGCACGTTTTTGGTGGGATGCCAAGGTTGCTCAGGCACGTACTGAGAGAGGACAGGTGACTTGGGGGGATTTCTGTCGGGAGTTTCAGAAATTTTATTTTCCTCCGGCTGTTCGCCAAGCACGATCTATGGAGTTGCTTACTTTGAGGCAAGGATCAATGACTATTGATCAGTATCAGCAGCGATTTCTTGATCTGCTACCTTTCAGTCCCCATATTAATGCGAGTGATGCGTCGAAGTATGATATCTTTTTGCAAGGCCTGAACCAAGATATCTACTCTCAGGTTGTCGTCTGTGATGACCCGGTATCTTATGAGACTTTGGTGAACCGTTTCCGTCTTGTGGAGACCAGCAACAGGCGTGGACAGTTGATGATGCCAGCACAACCTAGTGGATTTGTTGAGCCTCGAGCTCAATCTGTTGTGCCATCTGTACCTACGTCTTCTTCTACTCCTACTACTTCGTCTGGTTCTCGTGGTTCACGAGGTACTTTCCGCTTTGGGAAGAAGAAGAAGGAGGAGTTTTGTAGCCACTGTGGTGGGAAGCATCCTGCAGCTTCATGTCGGAGAGCTACTGGGGCGTGTTATATTTGTGGTCAGCAGGGACATCTGCGGAGAGATTGTCCTCAGCGTATGAGTTCTGCTAGTGGATCGGGATCCCAGGTTGGATCTCAGGCTTCTACTTTTCCACGTCAGCAGCCAGCACCACAGAGTTCTTCTGGTTTTCGTCCCCAGACTCAAGGGCAGGTGTTTGCTCTGTCTCAGGAGCAGGCTACTGAGGGAAGCGATAGCATGTTGGCAGGTAACTTCTTGTTATGTGGTATTCCTGCACTTGTATTAATTGATACTGGAGCATCGCATTCCTTTATTTCTAGTCGCTTCGTTAAGAGACATAGATTACCTTACGTATCATTAGATATGGATTTAGTTGTATCTACTCCGTTAGAGCAGGAAGTAGTAACTAAGCGTCTAGTGATGGGTTGCCTTCTGGAATTTGAGGGTAATGTGTTATCGGCTAATTTGATGATATTAGCGATGACGAATTTTGATTGTATTTTGGGAATAGATATGCTGACTTTGTATCACGCTACTGTGGATTGTTATCAGCGTCTGGTACAGTTTCATCCCGTTGAGGGTGATAGCTGGTACTTTTATGGTGAGGGTGCGCGACCTCCGATGCCACTTGTTTCGGCTCTGAAGGCATGTCATGTCTTGGAGTCAGGTGGGGAGGGCTACCTCATCTATGCAGTTGATATGTCCATGAGTAGTACGGGTATTGATCAGCTACCGGTTGTCAGCGAGTTTCCTGACGTATTCCCTGATGAGATTCCTGGTTTTCCTCCGGTTCGAGAGGTTGAATTTGGTATTGATCTAGTACCAGGAACTACGCCTATATCCCGAGCACCTTATCGTTTGGCACCGTCAGAGATGAGGGAATTGAAACAGCAGTTGCAGGATCTGCTTGATAAGGGATATATTCGTCCGAGTGTTTCTCCGTGGGGAGCACCTGTTTTGTTTGTCAAGAAGAAGGATGAATCGATGCGGTTATGTATTGATTACAGGCAGTTGAATCGTGTCACCATCAAGAATAAGTATCCTTTGCCGCGAATTGATGATCTGTTCGATCAACTACAGGGTACTTATATTTATTCAAAGATAGATCTGAGATCTGGATACCATCATATGCGGGTACGAGACTCAGATATATCTACGACTGCTTTCAGGACCAGATACGGGCATTATGAGTTTCTGGTGATGCCATTCGGTTTGACGAATGCACCGGCAGTCTTTATGAATCTGATGAATCAGGTATTTCGAGATTATCTGGATAGATTTGTCATCGTCTTTATAGATGATATTTTTGTTTATTCTCATGACAAGGATGAGCATGCACAACATTTGAGGATTGTTCTACAGACGTTACGAGATAAGCAGCTATATGCGAAATTGAGCAAGTGTGAATTCTGGCTTGATCGGGTAGTATTTCTCGATCATGTGATTTCGAGTGAAGGGATATCTGTTGATCCTAGTAAGATAGAGGTAGTGCTGAACTGGTCTCGTCCGACAACGGTTGCTGAGATTCGTAGTTTCTTGGGTCTAGCGGGATATTACCGTCGATTTATCGAGAATTTTTCACAGTTGGCCAGGCCTTTGACTCAGCTTACTCGGAAAGATGTTACCTTCATTTGGTCCTCGGATTGTGAGGAGTCGTTTCACGAGCTGCGTAGACGTCTTACTACTGCACCTGTGCTAGCTCTACCTTCTGGATCAGGAGGTTATGTTGTTTATACTGATGCCTCTGGTCAGGGATTGGGATGTGTGTTGACACAGCATGGACATGTTATTGCCTATGCTTCTCGACAGTTGAAGACGCATGAGAATAACTATCCAGTGCATGATCTCGAGTTAGCCGCCATTGTATTTGCGCTCAAGATTTGGAGACATTATCTTTATGGCGAGAAATTTGAGATATTTACGGATCACAAGAGTTTGAAGTATTTATTCACTCAGGCAGAGTTGAATATGCGACAGAGACGCTGGATGGATCTTCTGAAGGATTATGATTGTGAAATCAAATATCATCCAGGTTCTGCTAATCTTACTGCTGATGCCTTGAGTCGGCAGGTGAGACTGTCTGCACTTCAGACTAATGAAATATCTCATATGATTCAAGAGTGCTGTTCATTGAGTTTTACGCTCAAGCACAAGAAAGGGAGGAATGAGATTCGTTTGTATACTATTCTATCTGAGCCAGCATTGTATTCTCGGATCAGAGATGCTCAGATATCTGATGTTAAGACTCACCGATTGACACGTCTAGCCAATGGAGTTAATACATCTGGATTCCATTTTCAGGCAGATGGTTTATTGTGCCTATCCAATAGAGTGGTTGTACCTAATGTTGCGGAGCTCAGGAATGATATTCTATCTCAAGCTCACAGGAGTCGATTATCAGTTCATCCTGGAAGTATGAAAATGTATAAGGACTTGCGAACTAGATTCTGGTGGAAGGGGATGAAGCGAAGTGTGTATCAATTTGTTTCGAGATGTTTGGTTTGTCAACAGGTCAAGGCTGAACATCGACGACCAGGTGGATTACTGCAGAATCTTGAAATTCCCGAATGAAAGTGGGAGCACGTAACTATGGATTTTGTCACCCACTTACCTATGACGTCACGTCAGTGTGATGCTATCTGGGTCGTTGTTGACCGTTTGACGAAATCAGCACACTTTATTCCTTATAACCGGGAGTATTCTTATGATCGCATGGCACGCTTATATATCCAGGAGATTGTGCGATTACATGGGATTCCAGTGAGTATTGTCAGTGATAGAGATCCGCGATTTACTTCACGTTTTTGGGGTAGTTTTCAGCAGGCGTTGGGTACCACTCTGAGTTTGAGCACTGCGTATCATCCGGAGACTGACGGGCAGTCAGAGCGCATTATTCGTACGCTGGAGGATATGCTACGTTCTTCTGTCATGGATTTTGGCTTATCTTGGCAGGATCAGTTACCTTTGATTGAATTTGCCTACAATAACAGTTATCATCGTAGTATTGATATGGCACCTTTCGAGGCATTGTATGGTCGACGGTGTCGTACTCCGTTATTCTGGGATGAAGTCGGGGAACGGCAAGTCGAGGGTCCTGAATTGGTGCAGCAGATTGTAGACAAGGTAGATTTGATCAAGCATAGGATCAAAGTTGCTCAAGATAGACAAGCCAGTTATGAGAATATTCGCCGCAGGCCACTTCAGTTTGAACCTGGTGAATATGTTTTTCTGCGAGTATCACCTTTCAGGAAGGTGATGAGATTCGGTGTGAAAGACAAGTTGTCTCCTCGTTACATTGGGCCTTTCCAGATACTGGATAAGATCGGAGATGTTGCTTATCGTTTGGCTTTATCGCCATCTCTTTCCAGTATACACAATGTTTTTCATGTGTCGTTGCTTCGACAGTACATAGCTGATGAATCTCATGTGATTCAGTCTACTGATATTCAGCTAGAGCCAGATCTGTCTTTTGTTGAACGACCAATCTGTATCCTAGACAGGAAGGAGAAAGTTCTTCGGAACAAGACTATACCACTTGTGATGGTACAGTGGCAGCGCCGAGGCGTTGAAGAAGCAACTTGGGAAACTGAGAGTCGTATGCGAGCAGAATATCCTGAGTTGTTTGCTTTGTATTTTTGATTACCATGTAAGATGTAATTAACGTTGTTGTAATAAGACATGGTTTGATGTTTCATATTGTTATCTTGATTTGTCTTTAGATGTTATTTCGCGGACGAAATATCTAAAGGTGGGGAGAATGTAGTAACCCAGAAACCATTTTAAGATAATAATATGTTAAACATGATTAAGGGTTGGTATTTAATCAATTTCGGAGTGTTATTGGACTTCAGAAGCAAAATTTGGGCTTTTTCATTTTGGGCCGGATAGTAAGCTCCGATCCCAGATAGTAAGCTCCGATCCTGGATAGTAAGCTCCGATCGGAACGAAAGCTCCGATCCTGGAACGGAAGTTCCGATCCCCAGCTGCCAGAAATGATTGATGACTCAGTCGCGAGTTTTAACAAGTGTCGATCATAGAGCAGATCGGAAGCTCCGATCGTAGATCGGAAGTTCCGATCCTGGCGTGGCAGACATGCACGCAATGAGCTGGATCGGAAGCTCCAATCCCGAAATCGGAAGTTCCGATCCTGGCCGAGAAACTTGGCTATAAATAGGGCCGTTCAGAGTTCATTTTCAATTACGAATTCCCGAGTTTCCTTCTTCAGTTATATAGTGTGAGATATACACTTGAGGGCCCTATCGGTTATAATCGAAGTTCTGGAATAACCAAGTTGTGGTTATAGTCATCCGGGACTAGCGTCTCCAAAGGTCTTACTTCGGACGAAGGTATGGTCCGGGAATCGATTTAAGTTTTGGGAGTACTTATTAGCTTAGTTAAGACTTATAGAACTTGTGTAGTGATACGGTAAACTTTTGAATATAGGCTTAGAACCTAGGATCCTATTATACTTGAACTAGCCTAGAGGTACGTACACATTGACTGAGATTGCCAGCGAGTATACATGTTTATATGTTGCATTTATTTGGCATTATTATATGGCATGATGTATGATTTACCGTTTTCTATACTCATATGTCACGTGCATATACACGTTGAGCGTATACCTTGTTATACCTGATTATAGAGCCGCTCAGCTCTATACTCGATAGTCTGTCACTGAGAGTACCGCGACGGCGGGGGCATTTATGTCTGTCTACTCTGGTGTACTAGACGAGTGTGGTTGCACCCAGAGGTTGATCCGTGCGGTGGCAGCACTCATGTGGCGCCGGTTCTGAGCATGACTTTTCAGATGACCCTGTACCAGTCATCATGTTGCATGCATTATATACATATGTTTACTCATGTCTATGTACTGGGCGTAGCGCTCACGTCCTAGTTGTTATCTTGGAAATCCTATTCCATGGGGCAGGTCGCAGGATGGACGGAGCTGGTAGTTCAAGGCAGGATTAGGGAGCAGGAGCCTTGAGGATTTTATTATACAGCAGGATTCGATATAGCTGTATAATGTTTACTGTTTAAGATTTCGATTTGGTTGTATCATTACAGATTTAAGCCTGAATTATATTACTAAGCTGATATGTAATTTATGGTTAAGTTTTCGCATGTTTTTACTCTGTTAAGTATTTTGCTGTATTAAGTTTAATGCATGCTATTAGTTGCCAGTTAGTAGGTGATTCCATGCAGGGTCACTACACACCCCGTGCGATGCACGGAGTATTAATATTTTAATAAATAAAAAATTATTATTACTTTTTTAGAATATATATCATAAAAAATTTATATCAAGTTTATAATTAATATACATATAAAATTGATTTACTAACAATCAATATACCAAACATTCACAACGATACTCTTTTAAAAATTCAAAAATGTAATATTATATAAATTTTTTTATATATTTAATATGATAAATATTAGTGAGAACTAAACATATAAAAGTAACACAACACTCAAAATAATAACATAAATTGAATAAAATGATACATCATTGTATATATTTTAATGCATTCTATATTTTTCAGGTGGGTCCAGCCATAATATCGATTATCTTAAGCAAAACTTAATTATCATTTATAGCATTTATGCAAATTTTAACATATATAGGGGTAAAAAAAATTTAACTAAAATTAATTAAAAAATAATGATATATAATCAAATTTTGAATCGAAATTGATACATTATTATAAATAACATTTTTGAAATTTTTTACATATATATCACACAAAAAGTCAACCAGAATTAAGAATTCGTGATAACTTTCTATCAAATTTTTAATTTTGAAACAAAAAAATTGATACATTACAATATATATAGTATTTATGAAAATTTTCATATATGTACACAACAAAAAATTGAAATTAAATTAAAAAGTATTGATAATATCTTGTTAAATTTAAAATTTGAATAAAAAATTGGTACTGCATCATATATTGCATTTATGAAAATTTTCAAATATACATAGACATAAAAAATTTAACTAAAACTAAAAAGTAGCAATAACTTTCGATCAAATTTCATTTTTTAAAATTGAAAAATGTTACATCGTCATATATAATATTTATCGAAATTTACACATATACATGGTTACAAAAAAATTAGAAGAAATTATAAAGTATTTATAGCATCTTTTGAAATTTCAATGTTTAAACCGAAAATTGGTACATTATTATATATAAAATTTACAATTTTTTTTTTTTACATATTTGACCAAAAATTAATTAAAATTATAAAGTATTGATAACATACTAACATCCAATCAAATTTCAAATTTGAACAAAAAATTGGTATATTATCATATATAACATTTATGAAAATTTTCACATATATATATGAACATAAAATTTAACTGAAATAAAAAAATAGCGATAATATACGATCAAATTTCAAATTTTGAACCGTACATTGGTACATTAAAAATTTTCAAATTTTGAATCAAAAATTTTAAAATTTTGAAACATCGGATAAATTTTGAACAAAAAATCATGATATAAAAAAATTTGAAACAAATTATTGAAACAATCAATAAAATTTTAAATTTTGAAATATCCAATCAAATATCAAATTTTGAACTGAAAATTATCATATATATACAATTAATGAGAATTTTCACACACGTACATAATTGACTGAAATTAAATTAATAATATTTCAAATAAGTATTTTAAATTTTATTGATAATACTTATTTTATTTAATGAATTATAAAAATTCTTAAAGACGGATCAAATTATTTATTACAGTTTTGTTATTATTTGTTGTATAGCTGGTAGTTATTATTGATAACATGTATATGTTGATCACGATTCACGCATGAAAATATATTAATATTATTTTGTTTAATATTATTTCAAAACCAATATATTCACATAAATATATGAGAAATAATTATGAATGTTATTATTTTTAAAAAATTACATCAATTAAATAATAATAATAATAAGAAAACAATTGATAAACCTAAAATAAAAAAATTAATGAAATATTATAATCGATGCAGATATTTAAAGTTATTTTATATTTTCAATGTTCTTAATTTCAATATCATATGAATTTGGAAAGTTTTGAAATTAATTTTATATTTGGTAGGTGAATATCTCTTACTATTATATTAAAGATGTGAGTCTCATACTAATTTTTTTGGTAAGTTGGTATAGCTTTTTCTAATTTTCAAATAATTCCTTACTATATATTTTAAAGAAAAAAAAACAATGGAAAAGTAGATAATATTCATCGGTAAAATTCATATTTCAAAAAATAACTTCCCACATCCATTTTCTTTGTATATGCAGTTATTTTTTCTCTCTTCTATTACTTAGCATTATATTTCTCTTTCTTATGCAAAACAAAAAGAGAAAACCAAAACTAACTCAATTTTTGAAACACTATATCAAATATGTTTAAATTAAGCACAAATGCATTTATCACATTTTTTGTTACACACGTGTGTGCCAATGTTGCTAGTAATTAATGAAAAATTTTGCATATATATAGGCATAAAAAATTAGCAAAAATTATCATATTAAACTATAACACACACATATATATATATATATATATATATATATATATATATATATATGAGTTTCTTTCAAGTGCCCACCTACCATGTCCATCAATGATTATTCTATTGGACCTATAATTTATCACATCTTTATCACATCCAATAGAATAGTGCCACATCATTGGTGGGCATGGTGGTGGGCATCGTAGGTGAGCACTTGAAAGAAACTCAATATATATATATTATTTATGAAAACTATATGCAAGCATATATAAATGTTTTAGGTTGTGTCGTAAGTTTTTTATTATTAATTTGACATATATATACACGATATTTAAATTATTTACGATATTTTTGGTAAGATTAATTTGTATATGGACACAATAAATCAATTGAAATTAAAAAAACAAACATTGATAAAAGTAGTAAATATAAATTTATTTTTACAAATTTAACCAAAAATATTATTAGTATTATTTGAACCGAATACATTATCTATAACCTTAATCATCATATTATTATTATTATTTGAACCGAAAACATTATCTATAGTTTTAACAAAATTTCATCCATAATTTTCATTTATAGTAAGTATGTTTTGGCGGGAAACTATTATATTTAGTAAAAATCTGCTTTTATATATATATAGATTAATCTATGTATAACTTATCCCAATCAATTTTGCCTTATTTTCGTCATATTATTTATCTATTTATTAATTAATAATTTTACATCAATTAAATCAAATAAATTATAATCTATCCATCAAATCAAATAATGTATTAACTATTTTTTCTTATTTATTTTAATTTACATTATATTGCTTATCTATGGATTACTTATCCTATCACTCAAACCAAACGGTGTCTTACTCTTTTAATTATCTATATTTTGGTACTCACACTATCAACTATGTATTTGTACACAAATGCTTGGAAATTTATTTACTAAGACACAATAGTTTTCATTTAGATAGATATTTACTAAAATAAGCTCTTATTTTTGCTTTTATTAAATAAAAATATATTTTTTTTGTAATTTGATAAGATGATATTTTTCATTTATCACAAAACACACAAAGATATCAAAATCACTTGCTCTAAAAGTCTCCCAACTTTAGTAATATAACATAGATAAGATTTTAGAACTAATTATTCTTTTCAATATATAAATTTTGTTCCCTCGAAAGTTAATTGTGTGACACCTTATAATAAAGGATGGTATAGAGACATCATCATCAATAGTCCACGTCAAATATGTATTCATGCACGTTTCATTCAAGTTGATGCATGTTCATATTGTCATTATTATATGTAACAAGAAAAGAAAATCACATTTTCCCACCAATATATAATAATATTCATTCAAAAATCAAAATGGTCCAAGTTCCTACTTTCAAGAAACGAAGCTTTGATACCAAATCCCTTTACTTTTTCTTGCCTGCATCAGCAAACCACTTGTCTCCGGTTACTCTTAACTGGCCATACATGGCAAGTTGTCGAACGAGGGATAATCGCCTGTGAAATGAATCCAAGGGCTGGATGTCGAAACTCGAAGTGAAAGAGAAGGAACTATGCATCCTCAGACAGATTTAAAAAAGGGAAAAAAAAAATTTAAGATGAATACCTGCAATCCTACAGATTGCGACGCTGAAGCTTATTGTTTTCTTGAATATGCTACAGTAAAACGATACATAACTTATGGGATCGAATAAATTTACTCCTAAGTCCTAAAGAACTTGATATATCAGTATGTGAAAGTCGTTGCATTTCCTAATGTGGAGCGAGCTTGTCACACAAAGACTGATATGCCGCACTGCAGACCTTGAATTTCTTTTCGGCAACAATCTGTACAAGACATCTTAGTTATAGCTTCTTGAAAGTTAAAGTGTTTGGTGCTATCACAGTAGTTAAACTCGAGAACATAGAATAAGAACACACTGGTAAAAGCGTATCTTGCTGAAACAGGACAACATTGAAATACCTTGGCAGAACCCTGGTGGCGATCTGGATGCCATTTCAATGCACTTGTACGATATCTGAATAGAATAGAAATAAGGATGATACAGCAGAAAGAAAAGCAATCCCCCACAGGAAATAAAAGCTGAGAAAATTTCACAAGATCTTACGCATTTTTAACATCTTCTAAATTTAAAGGACCCGTTGCACTCAGTCCCAAGGCTAGCCGGTCAGATGTTACATCCGCTACAGGTTCCTCAGATTCTGATGAGGAATCATATTCCTCATCAAACTGATGTCTCCAACGGCCAGAACTCCTATAGTTGCTAGAGTAACCGGACGAGTTCCTAAATTGTGGTTCATCATCAATTGTGAAGGACCAATAGAAGTGTCGGTTTCGTCCAAATGCTGACTGAAAAATGTTCTCAAATTCAACATCACCGTCACCATCACAAAACTCAAATTCTCCTGAAAGTAGTCAGATTAACCAAATTTAAAAGAAGAAAAGACTAAAGAAGTAATTGTGTCTAAAGAGACTGTAAACTGCTTATAAGGATCTTTCATTCACAGAAAAAAAAAAAATTGAGCAAAAAATAAGTGGCCATTTTGCGACTCCAGTGAACTGGTAAACCTCTTTTCCACAAGAAGGACAAACCCGTGGGGGGTTGAGAGTAAAGATTCTCTGGATTGAAAAAACTGAAATTCTGCATGTAATTTTTCCAAAAGCACATGTTTTGCAGCTCATGATCAATCAAGTCCCCAAACCTTATTCTTCAACACTGTGGGATACATAGCTCCGGAAGTACTGTTTTGCAGGAATTTCGGCGAAGTCTCTTACAAATCCGATGTTTATAGCTATGGCATGATGGTTTTGGAAATGATGGTCGGGAGACAACACATCATTGATCAAAAAACTACAACTAGAAGGACAGAGAGAAAAGACTCTTGACACAATTATTAAATTGAAAATTCATGAATATGTGAGTTCATAAAACTGAATTGATATTGGCATGAATAAAAAGGTAACTCACGTCTCCAGGTTCGTGATCTCCTATTTCTCATATTTCCCCTTCTAAACCCCTCATCGCTGAAATTTGGTCTACACCACCAGTCTCGGCTTGAAGATTGATCATACTCGTCCCTGTCATACTGCGAGCTCTGGTGCATACAAAACAAAGAACTGTAAGGGCAACCATTAGCAGCGGTAGCTGGAAGGAGATACCCATGAACTATTTGTGATTGCGCTTAAATGGAGAGAGAGATGAAGACAGTGAGGGGGTCGGTTCTTAATTCAAACATAGTAACCCGCTGCCACACTATGTGCTCAAATGCAATGATAGATTAGACAACTTATCAGATGTCTACCTGAAATAGCTGCTCGGCAAATTCACTGACATTGTATAACAAACTTTGTTTCCTGAGCCTTTTGGCATACTCGTTAAATTTCTGCAAAAATGGAATTTCAGGCAAACTGACAACTTAAGTTCCTCAACCACATCTAAACGGTAGAACCATTGAAATATTTGGCACAAATATCCAATAATTTCCTTGTGTTACTGTTTTTCTTCGTATCACACATTTATTCGTTACATCCAAAGAAAAATATAAATAGGACACAAATAAGAATCACTTCTAACGACACTGCAAAACTTACCACAAAAAATTGTGAAAATACTGTATATATCCAAATTAAGACAATGATTTAAAAGTTAAAAAACAATAGCATCAACCTAATTTGGTATTTAAATAAATCTCACAACTACTGACTCAACATTTCTACAACTCCATAAATATTTTTTCAAGTGCATATTTAGACAATGGATTTTCCAGGAAGGCCGGCATCCATTTTTTGTGAATTACCCTGCTTGTTAGATGGTCCTCGAGCTAGCACCTAGCAGGATCAGCAATCACGCACAAAACTATCAACCACCCACTAGAAGCCTATAAGATATGGCATACTGCCGAATGAATTAAAAGAGAGCTACAAGGATTATGGAAACGGGTTTTCATTTCAATGGAATGAAGATAGGCTGATGAGTGCAATGAATTTTTTTAATGCTTATTCTCTTTTCTGTTTTTCTTATGTGCCCTCCGCTATACATTTCCCCAATTTGACCTCCCTCAATATTCTCTCACTCAGGTAGACAGCTTTAATGATCTTTAAAGCCAATGGATTGATAACACATGTATTCTTCACAACAGACCAAACCTTCATCACTTATATCGGGTGTTAACTAGTGTAAAAATATTTCCCCTTCAAACACAAATATATTGACACAATAAGTTCCCATGAGCAAACTAAAAACAAAAGGAGAAAAATAGATGGCGAGAACTCACCCGTGGTGAACTCCTAAAAGAACTTGCCTGCACAACAGACATAAAACAATGTCAAAACAATTAGTTAACATTCTGAAATCCATCCCGTCATAACATTTGCACGTTATTTCCTAAAACACCATTAAATGCTGATAAAGATTACACCTTTTCATAAACTATCTGCTAAAAGCTCAAATCTTTTTAGTCCGTATCACGAAGAAAGCTCTCCACTAAAGGTTATCTTCATATGCCATGAAATCCAACCCCAGAAACAAAAATTATATAACTCAGAAACAAACCCATTGGATCCTTTACACAATTCCACAAGAAAGATCTCGTAATCACAACATAAATGCGCATAACCATTTCCCCTTCGGACCATCCTAAAGCTGACAGTTTGTTCTTTCACGGATGTTAAGGATTGACAAAGAAATCATCGACATGTCGAGCATAGCATATCTCTATTATAAATGAAAAAAGCCCAGACCTTGACCAACTGATGACTCATATGGAAAACAATCAACGCATCAAACAAACAAATGCACGAATACAATTCTCCAAAGGGCTTACAGAATCCCAATGGGAGCGCCTTTTTCGCTCTAAAACAGGGGTGCAATGAAAAAGAGAGGCCCTCTGTTGAAAAGGGTTGGCTTGAGAATTGATTCTTGCGGCTGCTCTGCCGGCTTTATTCATTTCCCTAATCCGTTCGAAGTCAAAAGAGGATTTTCTCTTCCTTTATTTTGTGGCGGATCAATGAATGTCCCTGAGGAAGAACAAGCACACAATTAAATTGGTGGAGTGGCACTCTAGGATTAGCAAGTGACTCGTCGTTCATCCATTTCCGGCTAATTTGGGATTCATAATATTCCTTCTTATACATAAATTCTTCTTCTTTTTTTTTTTTAAAGAGACATAAATTATTCCGGAGAAATATTTCATTGTTTTTTTAAAAAATAATATATGGTTAAAATTTTATTATAATACATCCGAAAATATGATTTTTCAGGCTTTCTACTTCTAATTTTAATATATTATTTCATTTTGCTTCAAAATTTGACGATAATATGTGTATATTAAATTGATAATAAATTTAAATATGTATATATATATATGGATAATTGAAAGATGAAACGGTAAAATATGTATATGTTGATAATAAATTTATACATATGAATAACATAATTGCTGATAATTCTGATCATTTAAATCAAACATTGGTGAAACAAAAATTTGTTATTAATGATTAATCTTTCACATGTATAGATGGAATGGGTTTCTTCATTCTGGACCTTCAATTGTTTGCTGAAATGCTTCTTAAACAGAAATCTTCACTCCAGTAAGAGATTGATTCAAATCCCTTTTAGTTTCCACTGTTAGACTTGGCCATTTACTTTCTGTTATTAGTTTCCTATTGTTCTTCCCTCAGTGGAACCAAAAATATGCTTAGGATCCTCATTTTCCCATAGATGATAACATGTGCAGTAGAACTGTGTGTTTCCATTGGAGTCGCGATAACCGGGGTTAAACGAATAGTGATCCACACTAATTGCAGGAGGATCAAGAATCGATGTGTACTACTAAACAATGCGAGGAACAAGGAAAGCAAGAAAATAAACAGATAGAATGATGGATTTGAATCATGTCAACAAAGCAAGTTTATTTATTGAACCAAGACGGCGTTAGAATACGGTGGTCACGAAATCAAAACTGAAAAATAGAAGTAACTGGCTCTGTACAGAAACAGACACGGGAGAAGGCGAAAATTGAGATTGAAAATAATCGTGTTCGAAACGTATTAAGATATATGACATAAATCGACAGCATAAGCAGAAATACTCAAAACTTGCTGCAACAGGCCTTTCCTGAGTAAGCAACCTTCAATCTTGCATTTGCATCACCCATCGGTTACTGAAAACTAAAGTTTGATGGCCCATCAGCATCCACAAATCCTCGTACTGAGAGATCAGGTAGAGAGTTTCTGTTTGCCAACATATCGTGGTCTATGAAGATGACGGCGATGGTAATATCATCATGAAAATGTCTCCTGACCCCAGGATCAAGTTTCTTGATTTCATTATACGGCATCTCCCTAGTCTTACCAGCCTTTCGCAAAGCTGATACAAGCAGTCTTCGAGCTATACCCTAATAGGCCGTGAAACAACGGAAAAAGGCAAAAATATTTATCGAACAAATTAAAATAAAAAAAAAAGATCAAGATCAAATATAAGAACATGTAACATACCGGTCTTGGGTTATTGTGTACAATCTCAACAGCCTCCTGATTTGTCATGTGTTCCCAAAGACCGTCAGAAGCAAAAATGATAAATTTGTCGTTACGTTGTATATCTCTTGTAGAAATGGTCGGATCTGCTCTTAGAACTGGACGACGAAGAGGTTCAGGAAGGTGAAATCTTGGAAAAGATGGATCCAGGGCAAACTCTGATCCCTTCAGATAGGCATCGCCAATGGACCTTGAAACCTGGAATGAACATGGAAATGCCCCACATTAAACAGACCAGAAGTGGCAAAAACTTTGGGGGGGTGAAACCAATGCTGGAAAGTGAATCAAACAGTTTGTATCGATAAAAAAATCACACAAAATCTTGATTTATGGTTGTCGATAAACCTCTGCATATAGAGCCGAGTGGTAAGATTAGCCAGCAAAACGAAAAGGGAAAGAAAAATCAAAAGCCACAAAATAGAACCTAGGGATTGAAGATTCTATGCCTGAGGTAATAGCAAATCAAAGCCAAACCATTGGATCAAACATGCATATGTATATAATCTCATCATCAAACTTCAATAGCTCTTTCAAAGATAAATAAAATAGAATGAAAACTTCACTCTGCATGAGAGCACATGTGCTCTTATGAAACTAACTAAAGCCTTGCAGGAAAAAGAATTATTAAAGCTGAGGCATTGTTTTGTCGTTGATCCCTTACTTCCACTGGTTTATACATCGTATTTGACCTTGTCTTCAAAATTAAATTACCATTAAATGTCTAAACAAAAGCACGAATTCCAAAATGCGAACAGATATTGGTTATATATATTGTTTTATAAGATGGCATTATTTTGATAACTGAGAGGTTTCAAGTTTGTACATCATGATAATTCTCAATCAGGAATCTGCATTTCTTTATCGCACGGGGAAATTTCTGTTTATAACTAAATGTCATGTTTCACAAATTGTAGTAAAGTAAAATAATACTTTGTTAAGATTGAGCCTTGGACAGCATGAAGAAAACAAAGAGATGTGGTTAATAACCCTTAGAATACGAAATACTTCTTCATAGGTAATGGGTGGTAAACCTGTATAATGCCTTTGATGCGCCAAACGCCTTGCTTTAAAACTAGAATTTGTGGATCTTCCGGATGTAAAGTTCTAAGTTCTTTTCTAACTTCCTCCATACTAGCATTATGATCTCTAGTCAGCTGCTCGGCGGCAATTTTGTTCGATCTGTCTAAGTAACCCATTACAGCTCTTGAATCCCCGAGATTAGCCAAATATAATGTACTGTTCCAGATAACTCCAACTAGACAACAAGAACCGACCGCAGCAATTCCTGGTTTGATTGCATAAGCTCTTCTAACCAAAGTTAGAAAACCGTTCTCGGTTTCAGAAAATGCGTTCCTAATAACTTCTTCAGAAATTTTACCATTTTCTCGAGCAAGTCCTGTAAATAGAAAGCGTCATTCCAAGCATTTGCCAACTCCATTCACAAACTTGTACAAAAAAAGTAACATATATGGACATGCAGCTCAAGAAAGTTCCTCTTTGTGTGACAATACTTGCTTTATCCAGAGTCGGAAACATAAACACGCACACAAAATAAAAAGGTTATTCATATGGGAGTAATCAAAATTTTTAAGTTTAATTTCGTACTTCGATTAGCTTGCATCAAAATACAACCTATTTTGATGCAAGCTAATCGAAGTACGAAATTAAACTTAAAAATTTTGATTACTCCCATATGAATAACCTTTTTATTTTGTGTGCGTGTTATTTTGATGCAAGTTAATCGAATTACGAAATTAAACTTAAAAAATTTGATTACTCCCACATGAATAACTCGATTTTGAGCCCAAGTACTCCAACACATTAGAAACTGTTATAAGAGAGAATTCAGGAGGCAACTCAAATCGACGACTTAAACATTTCATATTATATACACATAAAATTATGATTTCGCCTCTTTTACGCAAAATATTTGGTTCTCACAGCAACTTAAAGTGATGATAGAAAATTGAAAGGCAATGAAGGCTCACTAAGTAGATGATGAAAGATGTGGTCACAAATATATCTAGCAGCCTCAGGGCCACCATGGCCATCATACACACCAACAAAGGTGGCGGTTCGGCCTGTCTCTACCTGGCTCTGATCCTCGAGAACTTCATTAGCCTGAACCATGGCAAATGAGAACTCGCCATGGGAATGCCTTTCGAGATCTCTAGACCAAAGAAGTGCGTCATCTGCACCTCCCAAATCCTCATCATCATCCTTGCTCATACGGGCATATCGACTGAAAGGGCGCAGACATGTGGATACTGTTGTTCCCAACCAAGAACACATCCCTCATCTCCCTCTGATTCAATGCAATCGAAGTTTCTGATGTTGGAGCAGGGAACTAGTAATCCACACCAAAATTAACAATTGAACAACACTACATAGAATGAGATAGCAAGACAGTAAGCCAATCAAACAAGAGCTCTCATACACAAGTAAAATTTAAATTATAAACAGTCAGCAAAGAACTATTCCAGCAAACTCTAAAAAGTAAGACCCTGTGAATATAATGAATCCAAGAACAGGTTATTCTAGAATCAAGGGGCGACAGTTAATATTTAGAACTATATACCCGAAATTGTATCACAAAGAAATTTTTTTCAAAAAAAAAAAAAGTTATTCAGGTTTTGAAAGAGAGGCAAACAAAAGAAACATCCCTTCTCATTACTCAACAAAATTGTAAAAAAATAAAATAAAAATACAATCAGTATATTGATCTAGCGAGAGTTGACATTTGACTGCCCCGCAACTCCGATTTTCAAGGCTATATTAATATTACAATGAAACACGGAAGAGAGAGGGTGAAACACACACAGAACAACGATTATTTAACAAAAATCAATCTTAGATTCAAAACTGCAATACGCATAGTACTCATCGTGTTAGTTAAATACAAAGGAACTAGACAACGACTTGCACACTTCAATTCAAGATAATGCCGCAGAAATTTAAAGAAAATAAAAATGGAAAATTAATAAAGACAACAAAGTAACCAATATTGTAACTCAAATTGCGATAACAACAAACCGCAAAAGATTCAAAAATATGATCAATGCAGAGTACCGCCGATAAAATACTGGAACTTTCAGCAAAGAAAAATCCCACAAAGAACACCAAACGAGCATTCGATCAATGCGTAACGGAGGAAAAGAGCGGATTTATTCAAAGGAAAAATTAAAAAAAAATATTGGAGATCTTGAAATCTTGAACCAATCTTACATGATATTAGAAGTTTGGAAAAAGAAAAATCGAATCTTGGCCGCAGTGACTTGGAAAGAAAATGGATCTGGGCAAAATTATAAGTGGGATTGGTGCTCTACGAGGCGAAACATCAAATCTCTGAATTTATATGTGAAATATTTCGTAGAGAGAAGATGTACCAAAGAGGGCCGTGGAAGAGAGGAAATTAACTGCAAATTACTCCGAATATATTACTAACATTTAATTAATTTCGAAATGTCATAATTATGTATTTATTTATATTTATATTATTGTAAAACGAAGCAAAACTTAATGTTTTGTTTGACTTTTGATAAAAATATATTTTATTCAAATATATTTTAATGTGATAAGTGAAGTGGCTGATACTAATGGGAATATCATAATTAGCAAGGATTAAAATTTTATAATATTTCATTATTGGTATAGTTTCTTGTTTGAACGGGAAAGAGTCGCATTTGTGCCATCTACCACGTAGTTTGATGCCATGATCTACGCAATTAAGGATTACTTTGCCATAAATATATGTGGATTAGTTTGATGATAAGTAAGTAATTAAGTATTTTTTATTTTATTTGTTCTTTTTTATCAGATTTTCCCTTCCCAATAAAATAGTTGAGCTATAAATCTACAAAAAAAAAGTGAGCTATAAAAATTGTACTATGTTATTTACTAATGCATTTGTATTTTGATGAAATCAAATTGTAGCCGCCATCGATTTGTAAAAAAATACATATCATCTCTTTAGGTCAAAATTTTACACTATAAAACTTTGATCTGCAAAGTGATAAATAGATAATACAACTTATGGTTTTTGTTGTCTCTACTCTCTAGGCTCCTCTCCCAAGAACTCGTAATCCCGTCATTTTTCATCCGGTTTTTTTAATTAATTTTTTTGGGTCGCATCAATTGGCTTTGACTTTTGAGGCATGTTCCCCTATTTAATAATTTGTGAACAAATTATATCATGCACAAAGGTTTGAGACTAAAACTAATTTTAAAATTTTCTTTAAACTATAACCATCATGTTTTGATTCGATTAGTTCAATAATCAGTTATTTTTTATGATCAAGAAAAACGAAGCAAACTCGACTCCATTGACCAATTGAGTCATAATTAACTATTTGTATCACTTTCCTTGTATATTCTATTGTTTGTATTTTTTATAACTCAACATAAATCTGTTCAAATCGTCCTATATATATTTAAATACAAACAGTTGTACATAATTGATAATACGACTATATATATTTACAAGGCAATATTAATATAATTGAATCGTTGACTTGTTTATGTTGTGTACATTTTATAGGATGAGAGTGAAATCAAGGTTGAAATGTATTTTTAAAAAAACACAGCTAAATGTGTCCTTAAATTATTATTATTATTATTGGAAAATGTTTTTTATCCTCCATTATTTTTTTTAATTAAAAAAAAAACTCCATTAAATTAAACTAACAAAAGTGAAAATGAGTGTGTAATGCATTTTAGCAAGGAATGAAGTATAAATATATCGTTCTCGATATTATAATTATTATTGAGCTAAGGGTGAAAGTCAAAGGTGACAAAGAGCCATGTAACCCCTAAATGAATGCCAATCTGAAAATGTGGAAATAGTCAACGTTTCTGGATTATTCGTCATATGTAGTGTGTTCTTTTAGGTTACTTTTTTGCTACAAACTTGTGATATTCTGGAGGAACAGGGAAGAAAGCAGATCAAATAATAATAAGCTACCACGCAACTTCGGGGTTTACATACTGCATCGAAAGATAGTGGATACAAAATTCTCACGTCATAATAAATAAAAATAAAAATAATAATAATAATAATAGTAATAATTTTTATATGATTTCAAACTTTAATGCGATTTATATGCTCGATAGATTCAAAAAAATATGCTCGATGCCCTAACCGCCGAAATATATAATGTCTCGAGGAAATTGATTTTTTTTTTAGAAAAAATTATAATTATAATGAAGAATGCTAAAATTTACTCAAGTATTGATATCAAGTTAATAATAATGTAGTATTTGTTGGATTGGTTATTCTGTCGTATCTTTGAAAAATACGATCATAAAATGTAGGAAAATAATTTTTTTGGTTCATTAACTTGTTCATTTTTTTTGATCCATTAGTTTTTCAAAATTTGGTTTTGGTACAATAACTTTTAGTTTTCGGCTATTTTGGTCTAATTGCTGAGGTGAAACTATGCTGACGTGACATCAGAAAATGGGTAAAGTCGATGCTAGCATATGTACACTGCTCATTACCTAGATCCAACGTCCCATATTTTCTACTGGCGAGATATTCATATAAAAAGATGAGTTATTGGATAGAAGATTGGACACTAGCATCGACCAATTCCAGAAAATGATGGCGTGACACCGAAAAATGCTATCATGTCAAGCTATCACGTCAGCTATTGAACCAAAATAACCGAAAATTAAGTTAGTGTTCCAAAATCAAACTTTGAAAGTTAATGACCACAATGACAACTTAATAGAAAAAAATCATCTTCACATACGCTAAACGACGAAAATATTTATAATCTTATTTGTATTTTCACTTTTAAAATTATATTAATTAGTGATTAATAGAGATATAATTTGAGTTGATTATTTTGTCATTAAAAAATCTAATAAATATAGCTGATATATACAATACATACTAACATACATGCTCGCGTGGTGGGCAAAATAAATTTTAGTTTGACAATTAGATCAAACAAAAACCTAACTGTTACAATAATCCAACATTTGTCAACTCTAATTATTCTTTTTTTTTAAAAAAAACCTTTATTAAATTCGAGTTTAATGAAATGAATATTTTACGTACCAACTATATGCATTATGATACTAGGTTAGGCACACAGAATTCAGCACGACTTTATCGTTAATTCCCTTGAACACGCTTCTTCCCTTTCGCAGAAAATAAGGCATCACTTTTTTCCTCCAAAAAGTGCTAAAAAGGGTGTCTTTTTTCGACTTGTTTAATTTTGTGTTACTTTTCATTAAAAAAAATAAACAGATAAGTGGTGATTTGTTCAAAAAAAAAATAATTCAAGTACACACATACTACTCGTGACAACATTTATTTTTACCAACATCACGTGCATCGATCGTCTCATGATCCCAAAATTTTGATTTTTTTTTTTTTTTTTTGTACACACCCCTTTATTAAAAGCTTAGATTGATTGCATCACCTAGTTTGCATACAAAAGTCTTCGATATTTGAAATTTTGGGGAGACAAATCGATTATAGCTTTTTACATATAGGGGGAACATAATCTTATGTAGTAAATAAATTACCTTAATAGTATGGAAAATTAGGGTAAGTCTAACCTTCAAACTAAAATGTCTTAATATAGTAACTTTTCTTGATATTAAGGCACCGTTTCGTGCTAAGGAGTAAGGATATCGGATACATTCACCATGTTTGTACCATATCGTTTCCTCAATTTTTACAACAATTTGAACTGAAAATAGTTATATTAATTATCTTCTTTTTTTTTTCAATTTATCATCTCATCCTTTCGTCACATGAGTCGCGTAAAACTGTTCCACGGATCAAATTTATGAAACGATCACCGACCCAACATATATAAACCATGAAAAATATTTTTTTTATATCTAAAATATTAATTTTCACCGTAAATATCAAAATATTAAGTGAGTTGATTCCAGTGAAAAGTTACTTTTATCTTAAAAAATATTACTTTTTGTTGCATCTCATCTCAAAAATTTTACCTTTTATTTCAGGTAAGAATCGGGTCTATCAATTTCACGAATATACATTTGCTTGACCATTTACATACCACCTACTCATACAACAATTATACGCCAAAATTTTCCAGATTACTACTTTGAAACCTTTAATTTTAATTATATTCTCAAATAATATGTTAAATCGCCCTTCCTACTCCCCCACCCCTAATTAATTAAACATGCCTATCTTCATAATTATACTTGGTTTCAATATATATGACCTAGTGTTCTAGAGAGAGGCACTAGTCTCCTCGTGTATCCATATATATATAAATTTTTTATTAATTAATTTTCATTTATCTTGAGGATGATTACTGTTTGGTTTGAGTGATAGGATAAGTAATCCATAGATAAGTAATATAATGTAAATTAAAAATAAATAAGAAAAAATAATTAATACATTATTTGATTTGATGGATAGATTATAATTTATTTGATTTAATTGATGTAAAATTATTAATTAATAAATAGATAAAT
The DNA here is from genome assembly GCF_033568475.1 of Henckelia pumila. NCBI lineage: Eukaryota > Viridiplantae > Streptophyta > Magnoliopsida > Lamiales > Gesneriaceae > Henckelia > Henckelia pumila. The sequence goes on from NC_133122.1 coordinate 39,490,082, forward strand.
AATATGACAAAAATAAGACAAAATTAATTGAGATAAGTTATACATAGATTAATAATACATCAAACCAAACAATACCTTAAAAGATTTAGATAAAAATAGTACATAATACTTAGTAACTATATATAAGTTACAAATACGTTAATTACTCGGTAATTTTTAACATTATTAATATATATAGCTAGAATTATTAATGAAGCCTGAATGTTATGCAACTCTCAAATATATTGAGAAACTTAGAAAAAGGAAACATAATCAAAGACTCAGACACACTAGCATGCACACACAAGAAATTAATAATCTCATCATGAATTTATTAATGGTATGCATTAATGTGCATGCATGGCTCGATCTAGAACTTGGTCTGGATCTGATTCACGATGCTCTTATCCACCTGGAAGGCCTTGGCAAGAACATCGGAGCCGATATCGGGGGTCGACCCGAAAACCGCGTTCGCAATGGTGATCACTCCAGGATTCTGACTGCTCAATGCTGCTATAGCAACTGCTTTCTCGGTCCCCACATTGTGCTGGAAGTGGATGAGACCCACCGGAAACACGAAAACGTCACCTTTCGCTAGGGTTTTGGTGATGAACCTGTTTTCGGGATTCGACGTGACGAATCCGACTAAGAGGGAACCCTGGATGAGCGTGAGGATCTCGGTGGCTCTGGGGTGAGTGTGTGGGGGGTTGAGTCCAAGCGGCGCGTAGTCGATGCGAACCATCGAGATTCCGAGAGTGTTGAGGCCGGGCAATTGAGCTACCGAGACGGGGGTGACCTTGGAGCCAACGGCATTGGATGTGTTTCCAGGTAAATGAAGCCCACTAAACAAGAAATCACTGGCTTCAACTGTCGCAGGGTTTTTGCATGGCAAACCATTCACTCTTGCTGAAATATACATATGCACATTATGTAGCAAAGAAATTTATAAATAGATTGTACGTTAGAGGTAGCCTCCATTGGTATTAATTAATATTTCTTCGTTTAAGTAATTGCATGCTAACATGCATGTTGCATTGCTCGCTAAGAACATTTTTATATAGGCAAAATGTTTTTTTTTATAGTAACTTGTCCATTTTTAATTTTTGGTGATTTTGATCCAATTGTTGATGTGACAGTTTGAGACGTTATAATTTTCCACTTGTATGTCATCATTATCCGAGGTCGCTTTAGCATTTTCTGATGTCATATCAACAGTTGAACTAAGTGTATCAAAACTACCAAAATAAAAAAAATAAACAAGTTAATGGACTAAAAAAACTATGGCTATAAAAAGGAGATGAAAAATATGGATAATTCACTTACTTGGCATCATTGGGTTTGCGACGCAGAAATCTTGCAGCGGGCTAGGCTCGAAGGCCGAGCCAATGTTGCAGCAAAAACTAAGAGATATTAAGCCAAACAAAAGCAAAGATGTTGCCATTTTCAACTTATAAATTTGATCTGTGATTTGCGATATATGAAACATGAAACTAATGAGCACTTATATATAGCTAGAGAACTATATATGTTCATGCAGTAATCTAATGACTCCAGCTAGCATATGTCAAAACATACTGTCCCCAAGCACCCACCAATCATTATAATTATAAAAACATATATTAAGATACTGCATGCATGATTTTGCCGTCCAAATTAATTAAGAATATGATTTTTTTTGTTATAATTAATTTTATGATATATGTATATGTCGTGATGATCATTTTGTTAAATGATTGTTTTATTTGTACGTATTCTTATGATTATATATTCTTTCTGTTGGATAAAGGAATCAAGATTAATTAATTGGGAGGAAATTATAATAATGATATTCAGAAGTAAATCCAAATCTGCCTCTAATCCATTTGACTTTATAAGCATGGATTAGAGAAGGAAATTACGAATGGCTACTGTCCCGACATGTACGTTGTTGTCTTGTATGTTGGCGCATCCATTAGTGGGTTTTTAAGTTCGGAATCTCTTGAGCGTTGAAAAGTGTTGGAAGGATGGATATATAAGAGGATATATTATTGTTGTTGTTATTATTATTATTATTATTATTATTATTATTATTATTATTATTTGATTTACATCACAATCTCGTTCTTGTAATTTATGAAATAAAATAATTATTATGATAACTCGATGGTTTATGGGTAATGCACAAATCTTGGATGATTTAGATTTAGATCTAATGGTTTATATCTCAATACATGAATGTGATTAATTTTTAGAGTTGATGTAGCAAATCATGGTTGAGTCATTATATATTTCGGCAATTAGGGTAATACCGTTTTGATAAATAATTCATCAGTAAATTCTAAATATAAGTTAAATAGTCAATTACTAAAATTTTAAATTAATTTGCTACCAGTAGGTACTTAAAAAAAAAAAAGATACACGTACACACACAAGCAAAACAAACATTTAATTAAAACTAAGTAAGTTTTAGTTTTATTCTCATTTTAATGTATTTTATTCGAAAGAAGTTAAATCTTTTAAATTTTTATTGCAACTGAATTTTTTTTTTTTAATTAACATACTATAAAATAGATATGATACTAAAAGATTGTCGTTTTAAACTAAAAGATTATGTATCAAATCCATAGCTTATTATCTGCGTTTTAAAATTTTGTGTCCTGAGTTTTGTAGCGCATCATTTTTACAAGCAAGGAGGTCGGTGAATGAAGTGGCTCACTTTCTAGCAAAATTTGTTAATTTGTTCCTTCCCCATTTCTTTCTTATGGATGCCTGTGAGTTTTTCTTTTTGGCTGCATCAACTTGTAATGAAGGATTCTATTATTCATTAATAAATTTACAAGTTCTCGTAAAAAAAAAAAATAGAGTTCAAATAATATCTTTGTATTAGGTAGGTATGTTGTCGATCGTAAGAGAATATAATATAAAATATCAAAATTTCGTAGGTTATGTTTGAACATTTACTTATAAAATATTTTTTATAAAATTACTTTTTAAAAATGTTTTTATAAATATTTTAAATGTTTTTTTAAGAATAAGTATGTGTTTGGACAACTATTCTATAAAAATATTTTAATATTTCAAAATTAATGTTGTTAATCTTTGTCTACCATTGTTCCATTCAAAATACATCTAAAATTACCTCTCAAGTGTTCTTTAAAAACTATACTTCGAGAACACACTAGTAGAATTTTCGCTTTTTACTTCGGCATATTTTACTTCGACAATTATTAATTACGAAGTAATAAGTTATAAACAACTTCGATAATAACACTAGTGAGGTAAAACCATACATTTAACTTCGGTATTTAAAAAAACACGGGCTTCACTTATTTTTTGAGGATATATTACTTCGGTAGATATGTTTTTGCCGAAATAAAAAGTAAAAAAATAAAAATTTTTGGTCAGTTCTGAAGTAAAATCCCTTCTTTCTAAAACCTTCGATATCGGTGAAATCGTAAAAAATCCAAAGTCCGTAACCTTTTTCCAAACTCCATAGATCCCCTTTCTTCAGCCCTAGCGCCCGCCGATCGACAACTCCAACCTTCCACCACCACCAAGAGCAGCTCATCGTCTTCCAAATTCCATCGATCCTCTTCTTCCATACTCTAGCGATCCCCTTCTTCAGCCTTAGAGTGCGCCGATTTACAATTCCAGCCTTCCACCACCACCAGGAGCTGCTCGTCGATGAAATAATCGTATGAATCCTTCTCTTTTCCCAAATGGGTAGCGCCTCCTGCAGCTTCCAAAACGATGGGTTCCTCGACGGGGGATACGACGCTGGATTTGTCAACGAGGCCGAATATGGCTTCTCGCGTCCCGATTTCAGGCAGGGTCCGCTTGTGGGAACTGTGGAGTTGTACGAGCGCCACGTCTTCTTGTGCTACAAGAACCCTCAGGTGTGGCCGCCTCGTATTGAGGCCGCTGAATTCGATCGGCTTCCAAAACTTCTTGCGGCCGCTCTGGCTGCGAGGAAGACAGAAATGAGACGACAGGTACAAGGCTTTTTTTTCGCTTCTTGGTTTTGTGCGGCGGTGCAACGTCTGTTTCTTGATTTCTTTTTCTCTCCGGTAGAATGTTGATGAACGATGGCAAGGTTGTGGATGCTTGATGAGTTTGGAGGAAAAACCAAATTGAATTTTGATGTGGATTAGTTTTTTAATTGTATGTATGTTTGTGTTGGGATGTTGCTTGATGCGTACGGGTTATGCATCAACCTTATCGGGTAGAATTAGTGAAATTGCTCTGTGAAGCTACTCGAATTGTTAGGTTGGGTTCTTTTGAGTTTTGACCCATTGTCTCAACTTACATGGAATATTAAGACAAATCTAGCTCTCAAATCAAATGCCATTTTTCAAACATTGAAAGCTTCTAATCGCTATGTACAAACAACAACTTGTTGTTTCTTTGAATGAAAAATACGTTTCATTATGAAACAAAAGATTTCCTGTACTTCTGTGTACTTTAATGAAAAAAGAACTAATGGAGCTGGTTGATTTTCTGTCAAGAAGACCTGTGAATACCATGGCAACGTGTTTCCATGATAACTGTGAAAAATCACTACTTGGTTTCCTCTTCACTATGTTTTCAAGTATCCTTTTTATGACAATCACTTTGTCACATATCTTTTCAGACCCGTTTAACTATCTGTGAGGGGCGCGATGGTACTGAGACATCAAACGGTGATGTGTTAATCTTTCCAGACATGATTAGATACAGGTTAAAGTTCGTCTTTTACTGCTTTGGAAACCCATAGAATTCCTTTGTATTTACCCCGAAATATTGTAAGTTTGAATAAAATTATAGAAGATTAACGCACTTTGATGTTGATACATTTGTCGAGGAGGTGCTTGTGAAGGAGTATGAATGGTTGCCTGGAAGCCCAGAAGCTTTGAGTGGTTGTTATATTTTTGTATGCTGTCATGGCTCAAGGGATCGACGATGCGGTGTTTGTGGACCATCTGTTATTAATAAATTTAAGGATGAGATAGAATCACACGGTTTACAAGGTAAAGTGTTGGTTGGCCCATGTTCACACATTGGAGGGCACAAGTATACGGGTAATGTGATCATTTTTTGACCTAACATCAAGAAAGAAATCACTGGCACGTGGATAACTAGTTCTCCTTTACCTAATGTTATTGAGCCGTTTCTCCCTTTGTTGAAAATTGCTTGTACACTAATTAAAAGATGATAATATTGCAACTACACTGCAGGTACGGGTATGTTGTGCCTGAAGATGTACCTGTTTTGCTTGAACAACATATTGGGAAAGGAGAAATTGTCGATTGCCTATGGAGGTAAAATATAGCAGACATGTATTAGAATTTCTTTATGAGTATGGCCCATAAATATTTTGGGAGATATATAATTATTAAGACACTTTTGAAACCAAGCTATAGTCGGATAATTGGAAAAAATTAAAAAAACCAAAACAAAACAACAACAAAAAAAAATAGCCCGAGATTGAAGTTTCCCAATCCTAAGACCCCATTTTCTTACTGCTGATTCAATGAAAGCCTAAATAATGTTCGATTTTGTGTTTTCCTGGTGACTGAAGCAGATAATTCCAGCTACACTCAATCGTGAAATGAGCTTTGTGTCAAGAAAATCAAAACATCCAAGTGCAAAAGGTATCTATGTTTTTAGATCTGCGTTTTGTTTGGTTTACACTGCCTTTTTTCCCTCTTCTTCGTTGCTACATGTTGTACAACATGATCTATGTTCTCAGATCTATGTTTGGTTCTATCTGAAACGTTATTTATGTCTTCAGATTTGTGTTTTGTTTTGTTTAAAACGATTTTTGCTCTTCTGGTTTTCTTCCATATGTTGTGTATGTGATTTATGTTTTTATATATAACATATTTTAGGGGAGAGTTGAAAAAAGAAATATTTTCAAATATGTACGCTTTTTTAAGTCTTTGAAGACCTAAATGAATGACACAAATCTATGAACGTTTGAACTTTGCTGCTCTATTTTGTGCACTAGGTCTGTTGCGGCCCATTTTAACCATTGAATATGACCAAACACTTACAAGTTCTGAAATATTCTCCACTGAGTTGGTTTCGGGAAAAAAAAAGATGCAAGTGCTATTAGCTTAATCTGACACTGGAGAAAATATTAAGGCCTTGTTGGTCATGAAATTTTGGATTAGAAGAGAGGGGACAGTAGAAATTATGGGGAAAAGGAAATTGATCATGTGACTTGGGAGTATGTGACTCAGGCTTACACTTGATATGTATATTCACTTTCATTTTGAATTTTTTGTGTCAGCCGCTGGGTCATAGACTCATATGTATATTGTTTTTAAGAAATTTTTTGAGTGCTTTTCCAGCCTTGAATGATCTTCTTGCTGCATTAACAATTGAAATTTCAAAAGCACCTCCTGCCCTCTTCCCATCACCATGGACGAATTGTATCATAAGAAATTGTATAGTTATTGGTCAGCCGATTAGTTAAAAATAATAATAATAATAATAATAATAATAATAATAATAATAATAATAATAATAATAATAATAGTTTTGACTTGCCTTGGTGTATTGGATTATGAAAGCTTTAATTATGTCGACCCGGTTTACATTATTCATCTGTTACTTTTCATTTTTTCATGTGAAGAAATTTCTGGCCAACTTTTACCTTTTTTCGCATTCTGTTGTTCCTACAAAAAAATATTGGAACCCCAGGAGGCTGTCGTCAAAGTAAGTATAAATGTTGTTTGATTGCTTTAATGAAATACTTCTAAGAATTACCTCACTAAGTATAAATGTTTTTAGCATTAATTAATTAAATCATATTTTTCTTGATTTTTTTCCCATTCATTTCAAACACTTATAATTACATCTACGTTATCTGTAAATTTCGTGTATAACACTACTATTATTCAAATACTTATAATGCAAATGCATGAAATTTCAAGTATGGATTTAATATATGAAACTATCATTATCTCAATATTCTTATTCATTGAAAATTTGTTTTCTCCAAAGTCATAATAGTAGAAATAAGTTAAATAAATATAGGTGCATAATTTGGTTTTAAATTTTAATCACTGCATAGATAAAATTCTTTAAAGTTGTAAAATCAAATATAGCAAGATGGTTAAAAGTAACAGCTCAGAAATCGACATTCATTAATTCCATGTTATTATTGATCTAAAATTTGTCAAGTGTTTCAATGGTTCTAATTAATTTCTCTTAAATATAAAAATCTCAGCTGATACACCATAGACTTATATGAGAATATGTTTCATGTCCAATGTAAAACTACTAATGTCCTTTAACTTTTATCTCACCACAACCTTTTTCTTTGCTATTTCTACCTCCATAAGCTTCTTCGACTTTCGTCATTCTTATTAGGTGCAAATCCAACTTGAAATAATAATCACGTAGCTACAAATATGAAATAAAAAAAACCCATTGTAACTAAAAACAAAAACTTCAAAAGGAAGATGATAGTAACCAGGTCATTCTATCTGCTTGAACTGTATTTTTTATCTATGACTTTTTGCAAATTACAATATATGTCAGTGTTCATCAATGCAATTGAAAGCACCTAATTTATGCTCTATTTTTCATATATGAAGATCTCATAATTATGCCACCCTCCACTTTTAATACATTTGCCGCAAATTGAATAGATTTTAACTGTCTTATGTTTATATCATATTTTTAGGACTACTTCGGTATTGCTGTATCAGATCGTAACATTCACTTAAGGGTGGTAAAAAAAAATTGTTCAGCTCTTCGACTCGCCCATTATATAGGTTCGAATCTTCATTACAATTTTTTTTACTGTTAATGATGTCTGTATGTATGGTTTTCCGTCATTATTTTACTGAACTTTAGTGCATACAACATACTCAACTTCTACGCTTAGTTTTGTATCAAAGTGTGTTGTCACGTAAGTTCGAGCAACGTAAAACTTGTAAATATTTAGGTATTTTGCTTTACTGCTATCCTTTTTTAGTTTTATTTAGGCTTACTGGTTCGTATGCCAAATGGTATAGTTGTCTTCCTATGATTTTGTTTTTGTCTTGGTTTAAGGGCAATATGTTTTTACTGTGATACATTTTTGGTTTGGTTTAGGCTTCCTTTTTCATACGCCATGTAGGTTAGTTGTCTGCCTTGATTATGATGACTTAATACCTCAAGAATTATGGTGGCCCTACCTAGTTTATTTTAAAGTGTATCATTTAATTTCAACAGTGTATGATTTGTATTTGACTTGGCTTGATAAATTGGGCATCATATGCTAACACAAGTCTGCTAAATTTTGGTATCCCCAAAATTTGAATTGCTGAGAACTGATCTTGGCAGCAAAGATGATCTTGAACAACAATTTTTGTGGCAAGTTTTAAAATCCATAACAAGCTAATCATACATGTCAGCATGCATACCAAATAGGTTGTTGCTTATTCTTTGTTTTGGATTTCAGTTTGCAACTGCTGCCTTGTTGGTTTACCGTGACATCCCTATATTTTTTTGAATTTCAGTTTGCAGGATGCGTCAAGAATCAGTGTTACAGTCAAGAACAATTTGACGAAGTTAGAAGTCAATGGAGTGAATTTGTCTACTCGCATGTAGGTGCTTAAATATGTCATTCACGTTGGGATAATAATTTCTTTTGAGGAAATACGTGTGTATGTGTACACGTTTAGTTTTGAGAAAGTACGTGTGGATATGTGCATATAATTTCGTATTATTTTAGTGGATAGACTTGTTGACTTATGTATGCTTGTCGTTTTGGGATGAATTTATTATTAGTGTATTTTATGTTTCAAAAATATATTTATGGAATTATTGTACCTAAATTTTAATTTACAAGCAGTGTATTCTATTAATTCGGCAATTTTAGTATCAACGTAGTTAATCAAAGAATTTACTTCATCATTGATTTAAATGCTGCAGTCATATGTATTCTATTTACTTCATCATTGATTTAAATGCTGCAATCATATGTATTCTATTGCTTCGGCAATTTTAGTAATCGACAAATATGGAAGTAAATCATTATCTACTATTTCGTATATTAATCAAAATATCGAAGTAAAACATATTCTATTACTTCGGCAATTTCATTAATAGACGAAGTAGAAGAATGCATTTTACTTCGGTGATAAAAGAAATTAACGAAGTAAAACACAATATTTCACTTCGTATACGAACCGAAGTATAATCATAGTTGTTACTTCATTAAATTCATTAATTACCGAAGTATAAGAATATGTTTAACTTCGTAACTTATGAAATGAGCGAAGTAAAATATATGTTTTTACTTCGGCACGGGTCCAATTCTGCCTCAAAAAAATGACCAAAGACTTCGGTAATTTAAGGTATAAGACTTCGGCGATTCAGCGAAGTAAAAAAGTATCCTATTACTTCACGTGACACTACTTCGGTAATTAAGTTCCTACGACTTCGGTTATTAACCGAAGTCTTACGCGATTTTTCTACTAGTGACACTTTTTCAAAAATATTTTACAAAATTTTATCTAATTAAACACATAAATTAAGGTTGTGCTTGGATGGAGATATATATTTGGATTTGAGAGAAGATTTCAAATTAATGGATTTCAAAATGTATTTAAATCCATTGATTAGAAATATGTTATGCTAGAGACAACCTCATGTATTTTCATAATCTAAAATTTTCAACATCACCATTCATCAATTTTTGAATTGCCTTAAATCTTTCGGTATCCGTAAGTCCAGTTATGCTAGAGACAACGTCATGTATTTCAATACTACTTGGTCTTTTTTCTTTTTTCTTGCTTGCCACAAATTCTTGAAAAGATGCAGCGATCATGCCAACAACCTCAACTAAATCATCTTTTTTTTTATTTCTTCTTTTTATTGGACATTGAATCCAATGATACTGAACGTCGTGATCGTTTATATGTGAATTTTACCTCGGTTTCTTCATCTTCTTCCATTGCATTGGCACCTTCTTCATACGTTTCAACCCTTACACCGGTGGCTCTATCTCTTTTGCACAGAAGTACAATATCATTCCAATTCTCTGTTACTTTATTTTGCATTTCTTTAGCATCCGGATGCGACTATTGATAAAAAATGATAAAGTATTTATAATATTTGCTAGCTGAAAAATTATTTGTATATTAAGTAATGTTGATTAAAAAACAATTTGACAAAAATACATACCTCAATATATACGTTCCAAGATTTGTATTCATCCGATGTCACAAGGATCATTTTTCGCTTCTCGTCCCAAGAAAATCCACTTTGTTTTTGAACATCTGTAATAATACTGTAATATTTTTTTCCAAGCCTTGAGTCTATTTTTTATGTTCTCTTTAGTCAACTTAAGATGCATTTTGGAATTTAAATACATCGCACCTGCTTGCAAAGCTTGGGGCCGGTTTCCAAGTATCCCCATAGCATTTATTTCCTTGAGCCATTTGATCAATTAAAACTCTAGAAAAATGATTGTCTGTGTCTTTATTCCATGACACATAGTTCCTTGATAAGTAAGGTTTTTTATTATATTCACCTACCAATGAACAAGTATTTTATTTTAATACTAAAATTTGCAAATGACCAACAAACATAATTGAAGGTATAATTAAAAAAATGCAAAATATTTATTATCTGTAGAATTTTCTCTAGTCAATGTTTCACCGACACGAATGGATGGTTGAGTTTCCATCGTAAAGTTATCAAGTACATGGATAGTTGATACTTCTCTTTTCATCTTGCTAGCTGTTTTTACAATAAATATTTCTTCATTATAACAAAATGTAAAATAATAATCCGTTCACTCTTTAAAAAATAAAATTTCTTGTCTCATTAATAGTGAAACAATTCATATAAGGGATTAAAAAATTTAAAACCAACAAAATCAGGAAGGTGAACACAGTATGAGAAGTTGCGCCTACTCCATAGTCCTTGCTCTGTTAAATCAAGGAACTTGAAGAGTCAAATGAACTTTTTCCTTGTACATTAGATATTTTCAAGTTTATACTAAAGCATTTGATATGTATAATGAGCATCTAAACCTTCTGAACCAAAATTTCCAAACTCATGACACACATTACTCAAAAGGGATTTTACTTGTATCCATACGGTAACATTACTTGGTCTGCTTGGGGAAACATTGGATTTAGGCTGATTTGGATTTCACTTGTAAACAAGTTACACATTTGGAGAAACACCGATTACACAAAATCAAATACAAGCATCGACCTAGACACCAAAATCAGTCACAATAAAGATATATAAATTCAAGATGAATCCTCATCCCCTCTACGCTAAAAACCTACAATGTTTGCTCACCTTAAAGTGTTAATTTTCTTGGTTAATATAAATTGCCAAGATGTTGGCCACTTCAATAAAAAAAATATATTGTTTACATCCTTTGTATACTTTATGTCTGAAACAAAAAATAATACAAACAACAAAAATATATAATTTCTCTGGTACATCATACTTGAAATAAGAACAACCCAAGATTTAATTTCATATGTTTTCATACCCCAAGAACCAAACCACCTATTTTATAATTTCTTGTCTCTTTCCCTTGTTATCTATTTAAATAACTCACAAATTAATCTCGCAAACAAAGATGAAAACTAAAGGCAAAAATTTATTTTCAAGCTCAAAATCTGTAAAAATAAAAAGTTTGTCAAAATTGATTATTTGCTTAGAAAAACATGTCACTAATCGATTCATTTCCCCATTTCATGCAATTTTCATGGAAAACAAAGAAAGAACTTACCCAAAAAGATTTGAGGAATGTTTGAAGAATATCCGAGAGTTCAACGTTAAATCGAACAGTGTAAATGCAAAATGCGAATGAAAATCCCTTTCAATTCCTGCATCTTTACCCAAAAATCCTTGAGAAAATTCGGAGATAAGAGGCGCCGTCGAAGATGCTATCGTGAAGAAAAAACCTCGAAGAAAGCACGCAAAGAGGATTTAAAATGGACGGCTGTGGGGAAGGATTCATATTTATTGAAAAATAGGGTATAAATCCATGAGTCAAATCAACGGGTTTGAAATCTCAAATCCATGGGGTCAGCCAAATAGTTGGAGTAAATTTGGACTGTGGATTTGAAATCCAAATCAGGCCAAATCCACCTTTCCAAAAAGAGCCTAAAAGTTTTAATTTACTTGGTTAATATAAATTGCCAAGATGTTGGCCCCTTCAATAAAAAAAATATTGTTTACATCCTTGTATATTTTATGCCTGAAACAGACAATAATACAAATAACAAAAAGACATAATTTCTCCTGTACATCATACTTGAAAGAAGAACAACCCAAGATTAAATTTCATATGTTTTCATACCTCAAGAACCAAATAACCTATTTTATAATTTCTTGTGATCTCTTTTCTTTGTTACCTATATTCTAAATAAACCACTCTCAATTGTGATTTTACCTCTATACCCTCGATGTTTTGGATAGAAAGTGTTAGAACCTAATGGGGGGGGGGGGGGGATTTAGGTTCTATTGGCAACTTTAGCAATTTAAAGCGATTATGCAAATACGCAAGCGGAAGACTTAAAGCAATCAAAAATAAATGCGGTAAATAAATGCGTAAAAAAAATAAAGCGATAAATGAGATAGGATATGTTTATGGAAGTTCGATGATAAATCGTCTACGTCTCCCCTTCTTGGTTAAGATCGATTAACCAAGGATCCACTAGCACTTCAACGTCTTGGCCTTGATGGCTCCAAGGATAGCCGTAAAACTTGACACGATCACCGCGCCGATACAACTCGATACTCTTGGCCTTAAGGGCTCCAAGGATAGCCTCAACACAAACACTTGGCTTTAGACTCAAGTGCTTACAACAATAGCACAACACATTTGGCTTCACACTCAAGTGTTTACAACAATAGCACAACCAACTCACAAACTATTTTTACAAACACTCTCAAATACTTGAATATATCACACACACACTTTGATAGAGAGAAGATTGCTTGCAAAGTAGAGAAGAGATGAGTTGGATATCTCCAAATGACCTTGGATGGCCTCTATTTATAGTTGGCAAAGATTTGAATCTGATTTGAGTGCATGGAGCATGTGTTGAGAAGTCAAGGAGTGACAAAAAGTGTTCGGCGCCGCTGCCTACTTTTTCCCAGCACTGAGCGGATTTTGTGGAAAAATCATATCTCACAATCTAACCGTTGGATTGATCCGAAATTTAAACCGAAGCTTTAAAACATCTGGATCTTCATTCTGAAGGTGGAGATTTGATTTTAAAGAGTCAAACATTTCCAGTAATTTTCGGAAGTCGCTTCATCAAGTTTTCGAACTTGTTCTGTGCAACAAATATGAAAAATTTATATCTCCATATCCATCCGTTGGATTGATCTGAAATTTGGACATAGGTTGTAAAACATCCTAAATTTGAATCTGATTGGTGGAGATTTGATTTGGATGTCTCAATCCTTCCCAGTTATTTTTTGAATTTGATTCTTCATCATTTGCTTCATGTTCTGCAGAAATAGGTACTGTGCAACCTTTGTGGAAAAATCATATCTCCATATCTAGCCGTTGGATTGATATGAAATTTTGATATAAGTTTGAAAACATCCTGATATTGATTTTATCGGTGGAGATTTGATTTGGATGTCTCAAGAACGTCCAGTAATTTTTAGAAGTTGATTCTTTATCCTTTGGCTTCTTCTTGTCTTTTTCTTCATATCTGTTAGCAATGTTCCATCCATTCAATGAGCAATACAAGACTTTATAAATACATGTATAGCTTCAAAATAGCTTCCAAGAATTTAATCATTAATAAATCTAATCTGTAAAATCTTACTTTATATGGTTAGTAACAATTAACCGAGTTTTGTAATCATCAAAACATAATATTATGAGACTTGTTAATGCATTAAAAACATTAATCTCATAACACGAGATTTGTATGCGTTTAAGGCTTAACAATCTCCCCATTTTTGATGATCACAAAACTTGGTTAAATAGGAGAAATAAATGTACAATATTAAATAGACAATTTAAATTTGCACAATATAATTGCATGAATAAAACTCTCCCTAATTTAAACAATTAGTTAAGAAGAGTTTGTTTATCAAATAACCAGTTTTATTCTCCATGCATTTAACCAAACTAACTCTCCTCCTTAGTTAAAGTATTTAACCATAATAATTCTCCCCCTTTTTGTGATAATCAAAAAGACTGGAAAAGTAAATGCAAAAACAAGAGAATTGAAATATGATTTTTAAAAAGCAACACATAAATTTCACATAAAATGTGAGCTTTATAACTTTGAATAAATACAATTAATTTGTATTATCCAATATTAAATTGCTTGAATTTAATATTAAGCTCCCCCTTAATATGACATTAAATTTAAACTTATGTCTACAAGCGATTACAACTCAATCATGTCAAGTTCACCACACAAACGAATAAAAGTATTTTCATCTAGTGGTTTTGTAAAAATATCAGCAATTTGATTAGTTGTGTCAACATATTAAAGTTCAACTTCATTTCGTTCGATGTGGTCACGAATAAAATGATGACGAATGTCAATATGTTTGGTGCGCGAATGTTGAATCGGATTCTTTGTAAGACATATGGCGCTAGTGTTGTCACAGAAAATAGGAATTTTTGAAAAAGATACACCATAGTCAAGCAATTGATGCTTCATCCAAAGAATTTGCGCACAACAACTACCGGCAGCCATATATTCGGCTTCGGTCGTTGACAACGCAACACAATTTTGTTTCTTTGAAAACCAAGAAACTAAACAATTTCCTAGAAAGAAGCAAGTTCCACTAGTGCTTTTCCTGTCCACCTTATATCCACCAAAGTCGGCATCACAGTACGCTTTTAAATCAAAGAAAGAATTTTTCGAATACCACAAGCCGAGATTTGGAGTATTTGAAAGATATTTGAAAATGCGTTTTAAGGCGAATAAATGTGATTCCTTTGGACATGATTGAAATCGTGCACACAAGCAAACACTAAACATAATGTCCGGTCTACTAGCAGTAGCATAAAGTAAGGAGCCAATCATACTACGAAAGGAAGATTTATCTACAGATTTACCATTTTCATCCTTGTCGAGTCTGATTGCTGTGCTCATCGGTGTGGATGATGATTTTGTGTTCTCCATCCCAAACTTCTTTAGAATCTCCTTGATGTATTTGCTTTGGTTCACAAAGAACCCATCCTTGCACTGTTTGATTTGCAATCCGAGGAAATAGTTAAGTTCCCCCATCATGCTCATCTCAAAGTGTTCCTGCATAAGCTTGGAGAAATCTTGACAAAGTGTTTCGTTAGTAGAACCAAATATTATGTCATCAACATAAATTTGCACAATCAATAAGTCATCTTTAGCATGTTTGGTAAACAACGTAATATCAATCTTTCCTCTTGAAAAACCATTTGAAAGAAGGAAAGTTGATAATTTTTCATACCAAGCTCGGGGAGCTTGTTTCAAACCATACAATGCTTTGTTTAGTCTATACACATGATCAGACAATAATACATCAACAAAGCCATCAGGTTGTTTAATGTACACTTTCTCTTTTAATTCACCATTAAGAAATGCACTTTTGACATCCATTTGAAATAACTTAAAATTTCTAGAGCAAGCAAAAGCAAGTAGCATGCGAATAGATTCTAGTCTAGCAACAGGTGCATAAGTTTCATCATAATCTATGTCTTCTTCTTGACTATATCCTTTAGCTACAAGTCTAGCTTTATTTCTAGTGATAGTACCATGCTCATCAAGTTTATTCCTAAAGACCCATTTAGTACCAATAATAGATCTATCATGCGGCCTAGGAACAAGATACCAAACATCATTACGCTTGAATTCATTCAATTCATCTTGCATAGCAATAATCCAGGAATCATCTAATAAAGCATCATCATTGCAGATATTATTAAGTGAAGAGCGAGTAGTTACTTCCTTCGAAGGACCTCCAATGATAAGATCTATAGGATGATCTTTGTGAAGCGTCCAATCCTTCGGAAGTGGTGTTTCCTCAACAGAAACATCTATTTCTTTTAAGCTTGAGGAGGTCATTTCTTCTTCGAGTAATTCTACATCATCATTAGTATTACGAGGAACTATAAACATAGATTCATCAAATACAACATGCATTGATTCTTCAACAAGTAAGGTGCGTTTATTAAATACTCTAAAAGCCTTACTTGAGGTAGAATACCCAAGAAAATACCTTTGTCGGATTTGGCATCAAATTTGCCAAGGTTGTCCTTACCATTATTATGAATGAAACATTTTGATCCAAAAGCCCGAAAGTATGAAATGTTAGGCTTTCTCCCTCTCCATAATTCATATGAAGTTTTCTTGAGAATTGACCTTATTGATACACGATTGATAATGTAGCAAGCAGTGTTCATTGCTTCAGCCCAAAAATATTTTGGTAGAGAATGCCCACATATCATGGTCCTCGCAATCTCCACAAGTGTCCTATTTTTCCTCTCAACGACCCCGTTTTGTTGAGGAGTCCTAGAACAAGAAAAATTGTGACCGATGCCTTTCTTTTCACAAAAAATTGTAAAACTCTCATTTTGAAATTCAGTTCCGTGGACACTACGGATCTGTTTGATAGAAATATTTTTCTCATTCTCAACACGTTTGACAAAAGTTTTAAAATAATCAAAGGCATCATTTTTGTGGGCTAAAAACAATGTCCACGTGTAACGTAAGAAATTATCCACAATGACAAATGCATAAAGCTTTCCTCCTAGGCTAGCGTTCCTCGAGGGACCACATAGATCTAGGTGAAGAAGTTCAAGGGGCATACAAGCTGATACAAAATTTTTGCTTTTAAAAGATTTCCTTGTGTGTTTTCCAAGTTGACACGCATCACAAACAGAATCTAATTTTAAATTGAGTTTTGGCATACCAAAAACTAAGTCAAGTTTAAAAAGTTTTTCTATGGTACTAGGACCAACATGACCTAGTCGTCTATGCCAAAGAATGTTGTCATCAACATTCAAGGATACAAGGCTTTTGATATTTGATAAAGATAAATTATTTAAAGAAACCTTGTATACATTTTCACTTCTATATCCTTTGAAATTTATGAATTTGTCAGTCGTGAGTGATATAGTGCAGTATTGGGGAGTGAATTTGACTTCATAACCTCTATCGCACAATTGACTTTTGCTTAGTAGATTATGCTTAAGTCCTTTCACTAGGAGTACATCATCAATTAAGCAGGATTAAGAAATACCTATTGAGCCGATTCCTTCGATAACTCCTTTGCTGTTGTCTCCAAAGGTGACAGATCCCTTCTCCTTTGGTTTGATTGATTGGAGTAGCTCCTTGTTCCCCGTTATATGTTTAGAACATCCACTGTCTAGATACCATATGCTAGGAAGAACAGTTTTCTTATTTCCCTACAAGAATTAGATTTTGGTACCCTTTAGTTCTTTTGGGTCCACAGTGTTAGAAAAGAAAGATACAAAATAGACTTCTAAGAGTTCAGTCTCTCATAGCAACATCATCGCCACTTTCTAAGAGTGCTCCCAGTAGTAGGTAGGGCTATGGCCTCTTTAAAAACCTATTTTCTTGGACAGAGCAGCGTTCATCAGGAAAACCAGTCGCAAGTCAAGACAGTTTAAACCGGTCTATGATGAACTCCCTTAGATCATGATCTCATAATGCCGACTGATGAGTTGTTAAGTTCTCTTAGGCCTCCATTTCATATAACTCTTTTGAACATATTGATATTTCAAAGATCTACATTTATATCTAGCATGACCTATTTTACAGCAGTAAGAACATGTAGGGGGTGATCTCATTTTAGCTTTAGCAATAAGGCTAGTAAAGTCTATAGATTTCTTACCATACCCTATTCCACCCTTATCAAAACTACATTTTTGCATGCTTAGTAAGTTATTCAATTTATTGCTACTAACATTGAATTTGTTAAATGATTTTTCTAAGTGAGCTATTTTATCCTTTAATCTTAGGTTTTCATGCTCCTTAGATTCTAATTCATTTTTAAGGTTTTTATTTTCCTTTCTAAGAGATTTAGTCGTATCATACATGAGTTGATATGCATGCAATAGTTCATCATAGGAAGGTACCTCGTCATCGTCGTCGGAGATGATGTCATCATCCTTAGCCATGAGGCATATGTTGGCTTTCTCATCGTCGTCATCGCTATCGCTTCAAGTGGCTATGAGTGCTTTCTTCTTGCCTTTGTCATTTTTTTTCTTGAGAGGGCATTCATTGCATAATGCCCTTGTTGTTGACAGTTGTAGCATTTCACTTCTTTGTCTGTCTTCTTGAATTTATTTCCTCGCATGAATCTTTTGAATTTCCTTGCGAAGAGCACCATGTCTTCATCATCATCATCTTCAACTTGGCTAGATAAGTCAATCCCCTTTGCCTTGATCTTTTCATCTTCTTTCTTTATTTCCTTCCTTGTAGACAATTCCAACTCATGGGTTTTTAGAGTCCCATGGAGTTGATCAAGATCATAGGAAGCGGTGTCGCCTTTGTTGGATTCTATGATGGCCGTCCTTTTTGCATCTCACTCCTTGGGTAAGACGCGTAGAGCTCTCCTCCACACTTGCTTGGTTGGATATTGTTCTCCAAGTTGGGCTAGCTCATTGATGATTTGAGAAAGCCTTCGAAACATGGTATCAACATTCTCACTAGCCTCCATCTCAAATGTCTCGTATTTGAGTTGAAGTAAATCGATCTTTGTCTCCTTGACTTGATTGGTCCCTTCGTGGCATATCTCCAATTCGTCCCAAATTTTTTTTGCGGATGAGCACATTGAGATCCGATTGTACTCATTCATATCTAAGAAACAATGAAGAATATTCATAGCTTTAGCATTTTGAAATATCAATTTCATATCTTCCTTTGAAAAGTCGTCCATTCCCTTAGGAATTTTGACTCACTCAACCTCTTTCGTAGGTATGTAGGGACCTTTCACGGTTACTTTTCAAAGGTCATAGTCTACGGATTGGATGTATAGGGACATTAGATTTTTCCAATACCCGTAGTTTATGCCATTGAAAAGAGGATGACGATTTGTTGATTGCCCTTGAGCATAGTCGCTCGCTAGATTTGCCATAGAGCCTTTTTGAAAATATTTTGAAAAAGGTGGCTTTGATACCACTTGTTAGAACCTAATGGGGGGGGGGGGGGCGGGATTTAGGTTCTATTGGCAACTTTAGCAATTTAAAGCGATTATGCAAATACGCAAACGGAAGACTTAAAGCAATAAAAAATAAATGCAGTAAATAAATGCGTAAAAGAAATAAAGCGATAAATGAGATATGATATGTTTATGGAAGTTCGACGATAAATCATCTACATCTTCCCTTCTTGGTTAAGATCGATTAACCAAAGATCCACTAGCACTTCAACGTCTTGGCCTTGATGGCTCCAATGATAGCCGTAAAACTTGACACGATCACCGCACTGATACAACTCGATACTCTTGGCCTTAAGGGCTCCAAGGATAGCCTCAACATAAACACTTGGCTTCACACTCAAGTGCTTACAACAATAGCACAACACACTTGGCTTTACACTCAAGTGTTTACAACAATAGCACAACTAACTCACAAACTATTTTTACAAGCACTCTCAAATACTTGAATATATCACACACACACTTTGATAGAGAGAAGATTGCTTGCAAAGTAGAGAAGAGATGAGTTGGGATATCTCCAAATGACCTTGGATGGCCTCTATTTATAGTTGGCAAAGATTTGAATCTAATTTGAGTGCATGGAGCATGTGTTGAGAAGTCAAGAAGTGACAAAAAGTGTTCGGCGCCGCTGCCTACTTTTTCCCAACACTGAGCGGATTTTGTGGAAAAATCATATCTCACAATCTAACCGTTGGATTGATCTAAAATTTAAAACGAAGCTTTAAAACATCTGGATCTTCATTCTGAAGGTAGAGATTTGATTTTAAAGAGTCAAACATTTCCAGTAATTTTCGGAAGTCTCTTCATCAAGTTTTCGAACTTGTTCTGTGCAACAAATTTGAAAAATTTATATCTCCATATCCATCCGTTGGATTGATCTGAAATTTTGACATAGGTTGTAAAACATCCTAAATTTGAATCTGATTGGTGGAGATTTGATTTGTATGTCTCAATACTTCCCAGTTATTTTTTGAATTTGATTCTTCATCATTTGCTTCATGTTCTGCAGAAATAGGTACTGTGCAACCTTTGTGGAAAAATCATATCTCCATATCTAGCCGTTGGATTGATATAAAATTTTTATATAAGTTTGAAAAAATCCTGATATTGATTTTGATCGGTGGAGATTTGATTTGGATGTCTCAAGAACATCCAGTAATTTTCAGAAGTTGATTCTTCATCCTTCGGCTTCTTCTTGTCTTTTTCTTCATATCTCTTAACAATGTTACATCCATTCAATGAGCAATACAAGACTTTATAAATACATGTATAGCTTCAAAATAGCTTCCAAGAATTTAATCATCAATAAATCTAATCTGTAAAATCTCACTTTATATGGTTAGTAACAATTAACCGAGTTTTATAATCATCAAAACATAATATTATGAGACTTGCTAATGCATTAAAAACATTAATCTCATAACACGAGATTTGTATGCGTTTAAGGCGTAACAGAAAGTTTTATTTTTTATGGTCTTATTTGTAATTTGGTTGATGCTTACTTTTATGTCGCAATTAATATACATCAATATACAGCCTACTTTTGTAATCTGGATTGATTAGTGCACGTTATGCATTCTCATCGCTGTTGAATCTCCTTACATTCCTGTCATTTTTCACCTTGTATCTATGATGACGTGAAGTTGTCCAACGACTGTCGTCTCTGGTTTTGTCGCAGGGTACGTGCTCTGCTCCCTTTCTTGCTCTCGTGTTTCTAGATTGGTGTCTCTTTATGGTTTTCCCGTTAGTTTTTTCTTCTAATAATATATACATGTGTTTGTTTTCATCGTGATTTCAATTTCCATGTGTTTTTGTTCTCTTTGTTGTACTTATGCTCTCTAGGTTGATGCATTTTTACATTTACATGATTCGTTCTTGCTTTTG
Source organism: Henckelia pumila (assembly GCF_033568475.1). Taxonomy (NCBI): domain Eukaryota; kingdom Viridiplantae; phylum Streptophyta; class Magnoliopsida; order Lamiales; family Gesneriaceae; genus Henckelia; species Henckelia pumila. The sequence goes on from NC_133122.1 coordinate 39,511,076, forward strand.
TACGTTACTGTTTTCTTCGTGATTTTCATATCATCGTCTTTTATTCGGCAGGAGTGTTGGTTAGGTTTCGCATGTTGGTCACCCGAATTCATCTATTTTTCAATGGTTAGCTATTCTGTTCTTCTGCACCGTTTTTTCCCCCATGAATTTGATTGTCCATTATTTTTTTTCCTGTTGAATCTACTTTTAACCTTCGATTCTATAACTAAATTGGTTCTGTCGAACACATGTTTCCAATTATGATTTCCCCTCTATATGTTTGTTCCTCTAGAATATTTTCATATTCGTAAGTATTGTTTTTTTCTTTGTCATAACCCGGATTTTTGTCCCATGGTTTTCTTACTGTGTTTTCAATATTAATTCCTTTCTGTCGTGCGTTGTTTCTTCCCCTCTGTATTCCTTTTGAAAATTCAGGTAACGATGAAGATATTGCTTCTGTACATATCTTGCCATTGGTGCCTTAGTATCGTTTCTGTGGCGCGCTGAGGTTCTTTTGTGAACCCCCATATTTTTGTTGCGATCGTGGAAATATTAGATTGGCGTCTGCCGTCTACTTTGATGGAATTATTCACGGACCCACTTTTCCATTCCTCTATTTTGTTCCGTCTAAAGTGCGATTATACAATAGTATTTTCTCTCACTTCGTTGGGGGTTCGAGTTGAAAGGGAATTGGCTTTTGTTAGACCTGGGATATACACGTTCCGTGTGTCTAGCCAAGTTTTCCATTCTTTTCCTCCGCTTATACCTGATTCGGAATTCGGATGGTCCTAGGCATTTCCAACTTTATTTTTGGGACATTCTCTGTTGTCACTGATAGCTAGAGTCAATGCAAGCATCGGTCAACCATATCTCATACCTCTAAAGGATCTTCAGGCAAACGGCAGAAATTTTGTCGTCAAGATATTTGTATTGCGCCAAGGTTCTGAAGTTGCAACCAGACAAGGCAAAACGATTCGGAAGATGATCTTCATCGATGAAGACGTGAGTTACACCAGTCAGTAGTATCAGAATTATTACGTTATAGAATCTTTGTCCCATTTTCTATCATATTTTGCTGCTTTCATTTGAACCTTTCGATCATATTTATTACAAAGGCAGGGCACAATTATCTGTGGCCTAATTTCTCAAACGTAATTCAACAATTTCTACAGGCCTTCCGCACAATCATAATCTATTTGGATGCTAACCCCTTTGTCAAGCATATCAACGGAACTTATGCAAATGTGCACCCAAGATTCGGGATAACTATTCAGGAAACAACAATTGCTACAGAGTTTCTAGAAACGCAACAGCCCCTCACACTCAATCTTGCTTTTCGGAAATTTGAAGACATCGAAGACGAACTCAGTTATGAAACCAATCACAGTACATTTGTACTGCGGAATTACTTTTTGAAATACATACAGAATTGACAGATAATTATTACATTATCCACGACAAAGCAATACAGACATATTTGGCTTCCTAGAGGTAGTTAAGCCATTGAATTGCTTTAATAAAGATGCTTTCATAAGCTACAGAAGAGAGATTTTGCTGCTAGATACAAAGTAAGTCAATCAATTTGTTTACTTATCAACGCATAACTTTTAAATTATCATGACAATATGTTTTAAATTGCATGCAAATTGAGGCTTTTAAATGTCTTCATATGGGATGATCTTGTTGTCAATGAAGGCTTGTTAATGAAACAGACGGAATCTCAACACCCAAAAATTGCTTTATGCAATTTGAAGATTCAAGAATACCTTGGTAACCTTATGAGTTCTTAGTTTACATATATTTATTCGAAATAATTTACATTATCAATTTTAACTGTTACTGATTTAGGTAAACCTCAAATCAAAATCTTCTGCAACAATTGTTATGTTTTTCGATCCCATTTGTGACGATACGGCAAACGCAAACTCAATGTATCCACATTTATGTGTTTGTTATAACTCATGTGTTTCTTCATGATAAAGAATACCAATAAATTCATCGTACCATAAAAAACTTTTCGACAAATAATATATAATAGAATGACAACAAAAAAAACAATGCTTATAGGATATATACAGTTATATTTCACAAGCCTTGCAATGAAATCTGTCACTTTTTTTTTCTCACATTTGAAATGAACTAAAAATTTCTAGGTTGCTTCCGAATGCAAATGGTATTCAACTAAATGATCTTTGAATTCAGAAAATGATAAAGGATTCTAAACATGTGTCTATTCAAAATATCTTACAACCGGAGCACTTTAACAGAGGTTTTTTTAGTATTATTTGCATTATACTCCATTTAACTTGCCCTTCTTCACAATATGTTTTTCCAATATACATATCATCATTCAAAAAATAACTACTTGGAGAAGAACAAGCAACAAACGCTATATTAAAAAAATTGCATTCAATGTAGAATGCCTATTACTGTAAAAACCAAAACTTGGCTTCCAAGCCTACACCAATATGGAAATATTCCCTTACTTGGAAGCTGCAATCTTACCATACCAAGATAATGGCTGATACATGGAATTCAGATCAAAACTTTGGCAACAAATAAATCAAGGCTGAAGTTTAGCCTCTTATTAAGTGCAAGAATCAGAACCTTCATCCTCTTAATCACATTCTGCATCTACTCACTCAGAATACTCAGACATCACATCAAAAATCCTCCCTCAAGGCTGCTGAAAATTCGAATCATAGTTGCTGATTTTTGAAGTGTTCTAGGCGTTTCTCTGCTACAGTTGTTACTCAGTTGAGCCGCTTGGAGTCAGTAAGTTATCTACTTTCCCTACCTAATTCCTTGAGAATTTAGTTATCATATAGGTTGATAATTCTGCCATTGTTTCTCCCTTAATTCGAAGGGTAGGGTCAAGGATTTGAGGAGTAAAACGCTTAAGGAATCTATCCTAGAAGGCTGCCTTGAATTCGAAAATTCAGTAGGCTAAATTTTCGAGTTTTGCTTCTCAAGCTTTGACTGTTAGTTTGATTCAAGAACAACTCTGTAAGTGGGCTTGTTTTAAAACTATTACGTATGCTTTAAAGTTTCGATCGTCATAATATGTTTAAACCCTTGTTATGAATTCTGATTTACATGTATGAAACTAAAACTATTTGAGACACTGCTAAGATTCACATTATGAGTGTAAAGGGAATTTCCGAACAATGTATGTTATGGCCCTGATGCGGTGGGTAACAATAATCGTTCTATGACCTCACCCCTTATAGGGATTACATATAGGGGACTGATCAGTTAGCCACAAGTAATGAGAAGATTTGTAGTGTTATTAAATGATAATTATGTTATGAACAATTACATGATATTCTATGAGATGATCTGAATCTGTTTAAATCATTTTATAAATATATATGTCAATGATCGATCCGCCCCTACTTGCTAAGTGTTTTTCAAAACACTTATCTCCCTTACTTTTTCCTCCCAGATGTTGAAGAAGACTTAGACGACAAGGAGCAGGATATGTTTTGGGGTTGGTAAAGAGAAGGTCGTGTTTAGTTCGTGCTTATTCTGGAATTTATCGTTTTATTTTTCTGATTTTATCTTAATGTGTTGAACACTTCCGCAAGTTTCGTTAGTACTTTTGATATCAAATTTTGTCTATTTTTGTTGGAATGTAAGACAAGTTATTTTCGGCTTATTTATGAATAAAATACTGGTTGATATTAGACTGTGCTACAGAGGCTTGTTGTTTTATAATTTTTATAAATTTGAAACAACGCCGGTGACACGTCTCGAACATGGGGCGTGACAATTACTACATTCAAGGAAGCATAAAGGAGATCAAAAATCATCGTGTCCATGGTATACTTGCAACCAATGTTGCAAGGCTATTACAAAGACGACACATGGCATGAATTGCATCAAATTAGATGTTATTGTGGTTCCAAGGTTGTATGATTACTTATTTCCTAAACTTTTTTTTTTTTGAAACTACTTATTGCCTAAACTTGAACTAAGAAATATTTAGAAACTTCTAAAGATTTAAAAGCTTCAAATTCTACAGGTATCAGTTGACGATGTTGATCGAAGATGCAAATAATATCGCAAGAATAACACTATTTGAAGAAGTTGCAGCATTATTTATCGGATATCCTGTGGAAGAGTATATCAAAAAAAATAATGAGGTTATACTAATCTATTAATATGCTAAATAATACATATTGTTGAACACATATAAGAGCTCACTATTTATTTTAAAATTTTACCATGCAGCCTGCCCCAAAAACAATGGAGGATTATCCATCCACTCAAGCAACTCAACAACGACACTCATAAATTTTTTATAAAGCTGGACAAATAAGTGAAAACGATGAACGACATGCTAGATATCATAGCAGGAGTAGAGAAACCAATCGAGCATTTTCCAAGTAAGCATAAAACAAACCAGCCAACCTTGGCAGACAAGCTCAGAGTTACTACCCAAATCGGCAAGGAAGACAACAAGCAAGATAAAACAAAAGAACATACACGTTTTTCAAAGAGGGCAAAGGTAAACAAGCTATAATTGATCTTGACGACAACGAAAAATTTTTGTGTTTACACCAAAAGGTTAAAAGAGAATGAGACATATAAGGCATGCAAAGCATTCTCTCAATATTAAGATCAAGCAAGAACGATGGAGCAAGAAGTGGTTTCAAACAACAAATTATTTTTCGTCCTTATATCTACTATGATATCATGCTATCTTTTACAGTTTTATTTCTAAGGTTTATAATACTTGTATTCAGTTTGGAAACTTAAAAGAATATTACTACGATACTCAATCTTACATGACCATGAGTCCTTCTATAATCTTTTGGTATTTTATTCATTTTGTTAAGTTCGAACGCTTAGTCTATAAATATTGTTGATTGCATATCTATGATTTAATCTAATGCAATTATTAAGATATATATCTTTCTGTAGGTCTCTCACGTGCAACGCACGTGCATCTTCCTAGTCTACTTAAATAACTCACAAATCTCGCAAACAAATATGAAAACTAAAGGCAACAATTTATTTTCAAGCTCAAAATCTGTAAAAATTAAAAGTTCATAAAAATTTATTATTTGCTTAGAAAAACATGTCACTGATCGATTCATTTCCCCGTTTCATGTAATTTTCGTGGAAAACAGAGAAAGAATTTACCCAAAAAAATTTGAGGATTGTTTGAAGAATATCCGAGAGTTCAATGTTAAATTGAACAGCATCAACGCAAAATACGAATGAAAATTCCCTTCAATGACTGCATCTTTACCCAAAAATCCTTGAGAAAAGTCAGAGATGAGAGGCGTCGCCGAAGATGTCGTCGTGAAGAATAAACCTCGAAGAAAGCACGCGGAGAGGATTTCAAATGGAAGGCTTTGGGAAAGATTCAGATTTATTAAAAAATAAGATAAAAATCCATGGGTCAAATCAACGGATTTGAAATCTCAAATCCATGGGTCGGCCAAATAGTTGGAGTTAATTTAGGCTGTGAATTTAAAATCCAAATAAGCCCAAATCCACCTATCCAAATAGAGCATAAAAGTCTTAATTTACTTGGTTAATATAAATTTCCAAGATGTTGGGTCCTTCAACAAAAAAATTTATTGTTTACATCCTTGTATATTTTATGCCTAAAATATACAATAATACAAACAACAAAAACGCATAATTTCTCCTGTACATCATACTTGAAAGAAGAACAACCCAAGATTTAATTTCATATGTTTTCATACCTCAAGAACCAAATCACCTATTTTATAATTTCTTGTCTCTTTTCCTTGTTATCTACTTAAATAACTCACAAATCTCGCAAACAAAGATGAAAACTAAAGACAACAATTTATTTCAAGCTCAAAATCTGTAAAAATGAAAAGTTCGTCAAAATTGATTATTTGCTTAGAAAAACATGTCACTAATCGATTCATTTTCACGTTTCATGCAAGTTTCATGGAAAACAGAGAAAGAAACCCAAAAATATTTAAGGATTGTTTGAAGAATATCTGAGAGTTCAACGTTAAATCGAACATCATCAATGCAAAATGTGAATGAAAATCTCCTTCAATGCCAGCATCTTTACCCAAAAATCCTTGAGAAAAGTCGGAGATGAGAGACGCCGCCGAAAATGCCGTCATGAAGAAAAAACCTCAAAGAAAGCACACAGAGAGGATTTCAAATGGACGGCTATGGGGAAGGATTCAAATTTATTGAAAAATAGGTTAAAAATCCATAGGCCAAATCAACATATTTGAAATCTCAAATATATGGGTCAGCCAAATAGTTGGAGTGGATTTGGGATAGTTGGAGTGAATTTCAAATTCAAATCATCCCAAATCCATCTATCCAAGCAAAGCTCAAGTTTTTTTCACTTATAAAATATTAAAAATATTTTTAAAGTACATGTCCAAATGAATCTTTGATTAGTTCTAATCTTAAAATTTAAGATTTTATATTTTATCTCGATATTTAATAAAAATATTTTAAATTAAAGTTTTTACGTCCCGATTGTTATATATATTTTTTAAAAAACTTACCAATATTTTGTATATCCAAGCTAAAATTAACTTGAGATAAAATATAAACAATAAATTAATTTCATAATAAAATTTTGTCTTTATTTTATATTTTTTTTTTTCATATTGTGACTTTGTGAGAGATTTTTAAAGATATTGAAATATAATCATTTTAATGAATTTTTTAGTTGTTGCCATGTAAAAGCAAAAATATTTTAGTTAAGTTTCTTTAAGGTATATTTAACGAAAAGAAGAATATTATAACCACAATCTTTTAATTAAGCCTTTGGGCTGTTATATTCTAATTGGGTGAAAAGACCCGAAACTCGAGAGGAAATTTTTTTTTTATACCACGTATATGCCCATACATATATGCGTTACTACTAAAAATAGTTTTATTTCACATAATATAATATATAATAAATTGATTGAACTCTAGCAATTTAAAATGCCTAAATATTTTTTTTAAAAAAAAGCAAGCGTGCGAAATATAATATCGCAAAATGCAGAAATACATATTTTAAAATACCCAAACATAGTCAAATCATAACATGAGTAGTAAAGTGTCAAACATGCACTGTAAATAGTTTAATACAATCCTCAGTCAAATCTCAGAAAAATGCGAAAATGAATAGTGCAATGGTCACGGGCAAGCCAGCTAGTCGTAGATGCTCAGAGGTCCTCGCCACCAGTCGGGACCACATCATCAGCTACTGAATCAAACTCACCGGCATCATTTAGATCTAGTGAGCCTAAATACCCAACATGCTGTATAATATACATAACGAATACTACTAAATAAAACCACATGCAAGTATACATCATATATGAAAATATCCTGAGGGTTCTAATGCATGGATGATCATAAAATCGAATGCATCATACTAAAACGTAGACATAATCATAACATAACTAAATACATAACATAAATGATGACATGCAATAAATCATAAAATCTTTACTGAGTGGGTCTTATCAGTGAAATGTGACTATAAACATAAGCGATTGATCAATCTATAACCAGCGTAGGCGGCGGCGAGGTTCACCCAACCTTAACACGGGGATTCCCTACGTCTCTTATGTCACTTCACTCAACCTTAACATGGGGATCCGTAGGCTCCTGAACATAATTGTCACAATTCACATCAATTTTCCAAAATATTTTCTACGCATGCCATTATCTTAATGTGAAACGTATGCATGAATCGTGAATTAAAAAAAAATATTATTTTTCCTTAAAATTGTGCCCATAAATATATTTTTAATTCTTATTTTTATAAAAATCATATTTATTTATTTTATCAAAATATACATATACATCTATTAAATATATATTTACGGATAAACCTTGAAATCGTGAGCTCAAAAATAATATTTTTTTTAATTCACACACAAACCACAACACCGATTTAACATCAAAAGCACATATTATGATCTAAATGGCGGTAGGAAAAAAATCGAACATGCCTCAATCCGAAAAATAAAAGTATAGAAACGGAGCTTGCGACGAGCCGATCGATAATCCGTAAAAATCTTGAAATTTAAACAAGATTTTCGTGTGGTGTGTGCACGTGAAAGGAACGGCGGAAAGGTTCCTGTTTTTTTAGAGAATCGAGAAAAGGAGAAGACGAAGACGAAGAAGGTAGTGTTAGGGCTTTTCTCAGACGGGCTATTAAAACTCAAAGATCTTGGGCCCAAAAGATAAATTGGTTAATGATTATGGGCTCAAAAAACATTTAAGGAGTTAGCCTAACTCTAATATTTTTAACCCCATAAAATGGCCAATTTTCGGATTTAAATAAATAGCCCAATTAAAAGGGCCCTAAAAGCCTATAAAATGGTCCATTAAGGTGAAAAATGAACTTCTAAAATATTTATATATATAAAACCTAAATTTTTTTATAAAATAAATCTTAAATAGTTATTTTCGGCTCTTAAAATTCTTAGGACAAAAATTTAAATAAAACTTTTATCGCGGTCGACCACTGCTCAGTCTACGCGCTCAAAATAATATTTTGTTCTACAAAAATTCATAACACTTAAAATACTCGGATTAAGATCCTAAATAAATTTAAAACACATAATCAGGATAAATAAAAGTCATCTAAACCTTTAACTTATTTTATTATTATTTAATTCTATTTAAAATATTAAATTTTTTAATTATGCATACGGTTTACGTAAAAGAAATTTTAGGCGTTACATTGGGCTTCACCGGTTAGTAAACAAAATTGTAGTCCATTAACACATAAAAATGGACCCAAATAGACCAGCCCGTGTGGCCGATCACAAGTATTCAAAACAGGTGGCCCAAGGCCCACATATTGTCTTCTTACGCTAGCTCCATTGGCTCGATCCCGTCACACTCATGCATAGCTGGAAGCTCCCAATTCCCAAACCCCGAAGAATCCCAGATCCCCACAATACTGGGACGATAATCCCTCTAAAGAGTTTCATGATTTCATATTCATTAACTGATATCGTTACGATATCTATTATGCAATCGTAAATTGGCATTCTGTTGTTTCATAAGATCACACTCTGTTTTCCTTTTGATTTTGTTGTTTCTAGTGAGAACGCGAATCTTGGATCTTTGTTGCTTTCTTGTCTTTGGAGATTGATCCCTTCATTTGTTTGGCATTGTCCGTGGGTCGAGAGTTTTGGTTGTTAATGAGATTTATGTGTTTAGTTTTGTGAAGATTGATGTTTTGATAATTGATGGTTGAGTACCTTTGTTGGTAGTTGTGTGATACAACTACTATTCTTCCACGCAAGAGGAGTCCAAGGCCAACGATAGTGCCAACAAAGTTAGCAAATTATGTACTTGAACACAATTTATGAAAATAAAGTAGATATACATTTAAATACAAGAAAGCTGAGTCAGTAGGAATACATGAGAGTTGACTATGAGTTGAGAAGTATAAATAGGGGTTGGACCCATAAACTTGTAAGATGTCATTTTACAAAAGAAATAAAAATTAAACATTCTCCTCTCTTCTCTGGAATCTTCTCTCTTCTCTTGGGAGGTTGGCTTCCTCGAAATAGCTCAGTTCTATCAAGGTGATCTCCTTGAGTTTCGATCATGGCAGAGGGAACACGACAAGCAAAAATTGATGAAATTCTCACCAAATTAGCGACAATGCAGGATAATCAAGCGTCTAGCATCGATGTGCTTACCAATTCGATGAAGGATCTATCGATGGGGCTACAAACTCTGGATGCAAAGGTGGATCAATATATTCGACGCCATCCTCATATGGGGACGGCGGCGTCTCTTACATCGCCGGAGCCAGCCCATCCACCACACACCGGATTTATGTCATTTTCCGACGGTTACTCACCACTGCGATCTATAAGACTTGATGTTCCTCGTTTCTCTGGTTCCAATCCGTCGGCATGGATTTCTCGAATTCAGAGGTATTTCAACTTCTATAACACTTCTGATTCACAGCGGTTGGTCATTGCCTCTTTTCATTTGGATGGGGATGCACTTGATTGGTACGATTGGATGCATCAGAATCAGTTATTGGATACGTGGTCGGAGTTTTTAATCGTGGTGGAGAAACGTTTCGGACCTTCTGAATTTGAGGATTCTTTTGGAAAATTGTGCAAGTTAGTACAAACAGGCTCGCTAGCCGACTATCAGCACCTGTTTGAGCAATTATCTAACAAGAGTTTGGGGGTTCCGAAACATGTGTTGATTAGTTGTTTTGTTTCGGGGTTATGTTCTGACTTACGCAGGGAGGTGCAAGTGTATAAACCACATACTTTGGTTCAGGCCATGGGGTTAGCACGTCTGTTTGAAGACAAGATCAGGGAGACTAAGTTTCAGTGGCGAGGGGGCGGCAAACTTTCCAAACAAGAACGATTTCTACCTACTTCTAAGACCTCGCCTCTTCCACCATTGTTGCTTACTCCTTCTGTACATGTGGCCACAGGGGGACGACGAACTACCACCCCCTTATTCATTAAGAAGCTTTCGCAGGCTGAGATGGCTGCCCGACGAGACAAGGGTCTCTGTTATAATTGTGACAAAAAAATACTCATTTGGCCATCGTTGTCAAGGCAAATTGTTTTGTTTTATCACTGATGATGATCCGGAGGATTCACTTCTGGTCAAGGAGGAAGATCCACCAGATAACACCACTATTATACATGAGATTAGTCTCCATGCAATGGCCGGACAAATGTCCCCTCGGACATTGCGTTTTAGAGGCCACATTGGAGGCTTGGAAATGCAGACTTTGGTGGATGGTGGCAACACACATAATTTTATACAAGAACGAGTCGCACTTTTTTTGCAACTGCCCATACTTGCTTCTCCCAACTTCAAGGTTTTGGTGGGTAATGGTGAAACACTTACTTGTAACGGACAGTGTCAGGGAGTTCAAATTCAGTTGGGGTCGGAAATTTTTTCTATTGATTTCTATGTTCTCCAGTTACAAGGGGCAGATGTGGTCCTCGGTGTCCAATGGTTGGAATTGTTGGGCCGCATTACAGTGGATTATAAGGAATTGTATATGGAGTTTCTGCAGGATAAACATGGTGGTTCGGTTAAAAGGAGAACCATTGTTACAATGACAACAAGTTCAGTTTACTCAATTCCGGAGGTTGTCCAATACAGAGGCCATTTCGAGCTGTTTTCAATTGTTCTCTTTCGTTCCAGAGGACACTACCCAGGTGGAGGTATTTCCTATGTCTCTAGAGCTTTCTCACTTACTTGACTTGTTCAAAGATGTATTTGAAGAACCGGAAGCACTTCCTCCGTTCCGTGCCATTGATCATCATATACATCTTCTTCCAAATTCTAACCCAGTCAATGTCAAACCATATCGTTATCCTCTGTAACACCCGGTATTTTTAATACGTAAATTCGCATGAATAATTAGGAAATTTATTTATTTGAAATTTTAGATTTATGGGTTAAATTATGATGTGAATTATTTGTGCATGTTTTAAATTATTTTTAGGCATTTAACCCATAATTAGTGATTTTCATGATTTATGAAAATTTAATTATTTTATCGCGTAGACGGGACCGTGGACGGACGAGATGACAACTTTTTATCCAATTTATTTCATGAGCCTTTTTAGAGCCCAAAAATAGTATTTTGAGTTTATTTTCTCAAAATTAAAAGTATTTAATTTTATATAATTTTAGGAGTCCATTTTTATCCAAAATTAGCCAAAATATTGACTTTTAATTACCTTTAAAATTCCCTAAAATAATTATTTCGGGATTTTAATTTTGGTATCAGATTTTACTTGTTATTTAGAGTTTTTAAGTTATATATATTTTATATTTAAAACCCTTATTAATATTTTAATTACCCTATATTCTAATTAATCAAAAATCACCCAAAAATAAACCCCAACCCTACGTTCAAGCTTCTAGCCACCACCCCACCTCTCCTTCATCTTCTTCAGACGATTTTAGCTCCAAGCCTCCTTTGGTGATCGGTTTTTCAAGCTCCAAGTTGGTTGTCATCGCCCCGTCGTCCCGAAATCGTCATCTACGTCTTCTTCTTTCCATTCAACGGTGCAAGGCATGATTCTTTCTCTAATTTTTGTGCCATATCAGTGCTTATGCGTGTGTGTGTGTATGCATCATTTTTTTTATTCAAGAAATTTCAGAAAATATCGAGATGGGTTGAATGTATGCACTTGTTCACATTTTTGGGAAGCATGCTCATGTTTTTGGTTAAGGGGCATGCATGGCTGCTGGTCAGGGCTGTCAAGGGGTTCGTCGGGGTCCTTAGGCTAGCTTGGCTCGGTCGGTCATGGGCTAGATAGAGGCCTGGGCGAGCTGGTGCAAGAAGTAGCCATGGGGTGCGCAGGTTAGGGTTTCTGGAAGGAGGGTTCGGCCTTGGGCTAGGGTGAAGGGTTGAGGCTGAGCCAGGGCAGGTTAGGACCACCCAGACGTGGGCTACGTCTGGGCGGCAGAGCTCCGGCCAGGGGCGGCCGAAGCAGGGCGGCAGCAGCCCTAGAAGGGCTGCTGCTCGCGGCCGAGAAGAAACAAGGGAGGGGCGTCGGGTTGTTAGGGTTTGGGGTGATCCGAGTCGGGTTGTTAATCCGGGTCGAGGTCAATAAGTCATGGGTCAAGTCTAGTGGGTTCGGGTCCGGGTTAAGTGAGTCGGGCTCGGGTATTTTTATTTTAAGTTTTAAGTTTAATTAAGTGTTAAATGGGCCTAATTAAATCCAAAAATTTAATTGGGTTCAATTTAATTATTTGGGTTGAATTTAATTACTATTGGGCTTATATTAATTTAATTAAGTTAGTCCAATAATTCTTATGGGCTTGGGGGCCCATGGAAATTATCGGGCCAGTCTTTGGGTTTTTGGGCCTATTGGGCCAGAATAGAGTGTTATTGGGCCAGGAAATTTTATTGGGCTTAGAAATGTGTTAATGGGCTTAAGTATGTTAATGGGCCAGAATTTAAGAAATTGGGCTTGAGTGTTAGGGCCAGCAGTTCAGTACAACCCATGAAAAATTGCATGTGTCCTGAATATATATTTAATTATTTTTATGCATGGAAGTTATTTTTAATATTTATATGTTAGTATGAAATTAAATTAAATATATATGAAGGACACACATTTTATTTAAGTACATGCATTCATGAAATAATTTTTATGCATGATTTAATGTTTAAGGTTGAGCAAAAGAAAATAATTTTTTTTATGTTGGAAGTTGAAGTAGTGTGACAATTTAAGGGGGATTCGTCCCCATATGTGAACTATTGAAGGGCAATTTACTGCCAATTTAAGAGGTGATTCGTCACCGCCACGTACGTTGGTTTACCACGCTGATCAGTATTTAATGTATGTATGGTTACACTATGGATACGACCTTTCGATGTTAGAAAATATTTTGCTCAACAATGTTTATGTATTATTATGATATTCAAGTTTAATTTAAGTTTATGTTATGTTCATGATATTTTTAAGCATGCTCATTCATGTATAAGTTATGTATTAGTATTAAAGTGATTTAAATTATTTTAAAATCTTGTTATGTTAGCATGTTGGGCCTCTAGGCTCACTACACTGATATGGTGCAGGTGAGTACGTAGAGGAGGATGTAGTACCCACCGGCGGCGATGACCTATGAGCGGACAAGCAGTAACCCCGTGACCGTTTTCTGAGTCTACGTCATGTTTTGAATATTTTTATCATGTCATACATTCTATTTATTTCCAGTGGTGAATATTATTACTCATTTTATTTAAATATTTTCAGTGCATGCAAATTTTATTTGTTTTGCTTATGTCAGTATTTTATTAAATGTTTGACTCAGATATTTAATTTATTAAAGGTTGCATTTTTATTTAAGTTATTTATTTTTAAATCTATTTATTCTGTGCATATATGTATGGGCATGTATGTACATATTTTTACTTAGTAAGTAAAAAAAAAATTCCGCATATTTATTTACATTTAGAGTTTTAGAGGCGTTTCAGTTGGTATCAGAGCACGGTCTTTGGAGGGGTCATTACTGCTATGCGAGCTCAGAAATCCACGCTACCGGTCTGTAAGTTTTACGTGTTTATAGCATGATTTACTTTTAAGAATTTAAGTTAGCATTAATGTTAAAACACTTAGTTATGCATGGCGATTTACGTAAAGAGTGGTGGTGCAGAATGCCTCCGAGACCTATGAACAGACGTGGGGAATCTCCACCTCCACCTCCACCTCCGCAGAACCCTCTTGCAGCATTGGAGCAGGCCAATGCTAATATGATGGCAGGGATTACTGCTCTGTTGGAGCAGCATGCTGCACGTCCTAGACTGTCCCACGAGGAGGACGTAGCTGAGCGGTTCCAGAAGAAGGGACCGAAGGAGTTCACTGGTACCACCGATCCATTGGTGACTGAGGGGTGGATTCGCTCTTTGGAGTCCATCTTCGCATACATGGGGATTACTGACGCCGACAGGGTGAACTGTGCGACTTATATGATGAAGGGAGATGCAGCTCTTTGGTGGGAGGGTGCTGCCAGGGGAGTATATCTTCCTACATTGACTTGGGTGGAGTTTAGGCGTATCTTATACGCCAAGTATTTCACGGAGGATGTGCGCATTCGCATGATCCGGGAGTTTATGAGTCTCCGACAGGGGGACAGGTCAGTGGTTGAGTATGTGAGACAGTTCGAGAGGGGCTGTCATTTTGTGCCTCTGATTTCAGACAGTCCACAAGAGAAGATGAGGCAGTTTGTGGAGGGACTGAAGGCGGATATCAAGCATGATGGACGTCGCTACATATGAGGCGGCAGTTAGTAGAGCACTGAGGTCATAGGAGGGTATGAGAGAGATACAGCGAGAGCAGCAGGGGAAGAGACAGATTCAGTCTGGATTTCAGCGACCATCTTCGCAGCCTCCTGCGAAGAAGCAGTATACTGGGCCGTTTAAGGGCCCGAACCAGCAGCAGAGGCCACAGCAGCCGAGGGGCGGGGCCCCTAATACTGGAGGTTTTCCTATTTGCCCGAAGTGTCAGAAGATGCATTCGGGACCTTGTCTTCTGGGAGCAGGAGTTTGTTTCCACTGTAGAGAGCCAGGGCACCAGATAGCTAATTGCCCGAGGAAGAAGAACACTGCTGGTAGAGTGTTCGTTATGCAGGAAGAGGAGGCAGACCCAGATACCTCCTTGATCACCGGTATATCTTACCCCTAGTATTTTATAATTTTATCCTTTGGTTAAGAATTTTGATTTTTCTTTGTGAAATAATTTGTATTTGAGATTTTTCTATCTGCATGTTAGAATAAAAAGCATGTTTTACTTGTGATTAGAATTAAGGGTTATTAGTGACTTATCTTTGGGGAAAAGTTTAGTAGTGGTATGAAATTGTTGGGATTCTTCTGCGTGCAGGGAGAATTTTAGTTGGAGGCAACTCCATGTTTGCGTTGCTAGATTCAGGGGCTACGCATTCGTTTATCTCCCTGGAGTTTATCAGACGGATAGGCATCACACCTGAGATTGTTGACAGTGGTTATGATGTCACTATGCTGTCAAGACAGATTATTTCTACCTCTAGTGTCATTCGAGAACTGGAGTTGGAGCTTCAGGGGCACTCCATTCGCGCAGATGTGGTGGTTTTGCTGTTGAGTGGATTTGATTTGATATTGGGTATGGACTGGTTGACAGTCAATGGAGCTTCGATTGACTTTCGTCGGAGATCAGTGTCAGTGAAACCATCAGAAGGCGACCCGTTTACCTTCCATGCATCTCAGAGCAGTGATATTCCTCAGGTGATATCTCTTATTCAGGCGAGGAAGCTGTTGAAACGGGGTTGCCAAGGTTTTCTAGCAAGTATTGTCACGGCCTCAGGACCATCTAGCAGATCATTATCAGAGATAGAGGTGGTTTGTGACTTTTCGGACGTCTTTCCGGAGGATGTTGCTGGAATTCCACCAGTGAGAGATGTGGAGTTCAGCATCGACTTAGTGCCAGACACCGTGCCTATCTCTAAGGCACCATACAGACTAGCTCCTACCGAGATGAAAGAGTTGAAGGAGCAGATTCAGGAGTTATTAGAGAAAGGCTTTGTTCGTCCTAGCTTTTCTCCATGGGGAGCTCCAGTGTTATTTGTGAAGAAGAAGGATGGCAGTATGAGACTGTGCATCGATTATCGAGAGCTCAACAGGGTCATAGTGAACAATAAGTACCAACTGCCGAGAATAGAGGACCTATTTGATCAGTTGCAGGGAGCTTCAGTGTTCTCCAAGATCGACCTGCGATCTGGTTATCATTAGCTGCGAGTTAGAGATGCAGATGTGTCCAAGACTGCTTTCCGGACACGTTATGGGCATTACGAGTTCTTAGTGATGCCATTTGGTATGACCAATGCTCCAGCGGTTTTCATGGATCTCATGAACCGGGTTTTTCAGCCGTATCTTGATCAATTCATCATAGTCTTCATTGATGATATCTTGATCTACTCTAGGAGCGTTGAGGATCATAGGCAGCATCTACAGACAGCCTTGCAGACTTTAAGGGAGCATCGTTTGTATGCTAAGTTCAGCAAGTGCGAGTTTTGGCTCGAGCAAGTGGCATTTCTTGGCCACATTATTTCGAGAGATGGGATTGCAGTAGATCAGTCGAAGGTTGAGGCAGTGCAGAATTGGAGTATTCCGAAGAATGCTTCGGAGATTCGCAGTTTCTTGGGTTTGGCAGGATACTATAGGAAGTTCATCAAGGGTTTTTCCTCTATTGCAGTACCCTTGACTTCCTTAACTAAGAAGAATGCGAAGGTTATTTGGAGTTCAGACTGTCAGAGGAGCTTCGATCAGGTGAAGGAAGCACTCACTACCGCACCGATTTTGGCGATGGCAGTACCACACGAGGAGTTAGTGGTGTACACCGACGCGTCTAAGCTAGGTTTAGGCGCAGTACTTATGCAGTGTGGTAAGGTTATTGCTTATGCGTCGAGGCTTTTGAAGATTCATGAGCAGAACTACCCGACACATGACTTGGAGTTAGAAGCAGTGGTCTTCGCTTTGAAAATCTGGAGGCACTATCTGTATGGCGAGAAGTGCAAGATTTTCACTGATCACAAGAGCCTCAAGTACTTCTTCACTCAGAAGGAGTTGAACATGAGGCAACGGAGATGGTTGGAGTTGGTTAAAGATTACGACTGTGACATTAGCTACCATCTGGGTAAAGCTAATGTAGTGGTCGATGCTTTGAGTCGGAAGTCGTCAGTGGTATCGTGCTTGTCAGTGCAGTTACCACTGCAGAGTGAGATTCAGAGGTTTGATTTGGAGTTTTACTCGAGTGGTCATGCACCAAGCTTGTCAGTGTTGACGGTGCAGCCGATTTTACGGGATCGGATCATAGAGGGACAGTCTACTGATGAGGAGTTGCAGCATTGGAGACAGAGAGATGAGGCCAAGGGTGGTCTTCTGTATACAGTTGTGGATGACATTGTTCAGTACCGTGGTAGGATGTGGGTACCTAACGTCGATCAGTTGAGAGCTGAGATTCTAGAAGAGGCTCACACATCTCCTTACTCCATTCACCCCGGAAGTACGAAGATGTACCGAGATTTGCAGCTATTGTATTGGTGGCCCGGGATGAAGAGAGACATCGGGAGAGTTGTGTCAGAGTGCTTGACTTGTCAGCAGGTCAAGGCTGAGCATCAGCGTCTAGCAGGACTTCTTAGACCTCTTCCTATTCCGGAATGGAAATGGAAGAATATTACGATGGACTTTGTAGTTGGCTTACCGAGGAGTGCCAGAGGTTGCACAGCTATTTGGGTGATCGTGGATAGACTCACCAAGTCAGCTCATTTCTTACCGGTGAGGACTACTTACTCTTTGACACAGTATGCAGAGCTTTACATCAAGGAGATTGTTAGACTGTATGGCATACCAGTGTCGATAGTATCAGACAGAGATCCGAGATTTACGCCTGCGTTTTGGAAGAGTTTGCACACTGCATTGGGGACTAGACTTTTGTTCAGTACAACGTTCCATCCACAGACAGATGGTCAGTCTGAGAGAGTGATCCAGGTTCTCGAGGATCTACTGAGAGCTTGTGTCATCGACTTTCAGGGCTCGTGGGAGACTAGACTACCATTAGTAGAGTTTACCTATAACAATATTTTTCAATCGTCTATAGGTATGGCTCCTTATACAACATTGTACGGGAGGAGATGCAGATCTCCTGTGCATTGGGATGAGGTTGGTGAGAGGATTTTACTTGGTCCTGAGATCGTGCAGCAGACAGCTGACATTGTGACTTAGATTCGGGATCGAATGAGGACTGCTCAGAGTCGTCAGAAGAGTTACGTAGATACTCGACGACGAGATTTGGAGTTCGCAGTAGGTGATCACGTGTTTTTGAGAGTGTCACCTATGAAGGGAGTGGTACGATTTGGCCGGAGAGGGAAGCTTAATCCGAGGTATATAGGGCCATTCGAGATCTTGGAGAGAGTTGGCACGTTGGCCTACCATTTAGCTCTACCGACAGGGCTTGCAGCAGTGCACAACGTCTTCCATGTATCCATGCTTCGGAGATACATCTCGAGCCCGTCACATGTGTTGGGTTTTGAGCCTCTTCAGTTGACATCGGAGTTAGCATTTGAGGAGAGGCCTATACGGATCTTGGCTAGGGAGGAGCGGAGGCTTAGGACGCGAGTCATACCGATGGTCAGAGTCCAGTGGCTGAATCACTCGGAGGAGGAAGCTACTTGGGAGACCGAGACAGACATGAGAACTCGCTACCCGGAGTTGTTTGGGTAAGTACTTTAATTTCGAGGACGAAATCCAATTTAAGAGGGGGAGAATTGTAACACCCGGTATTTTTAATACGTAAATTCGCATGCATAATTAGGAAATTTATTTATTTGAAATTTTAGATTTATGGGTTAAATTATGATGTGAATTATTTGTGCATGTTTTAAGTTATTTTTAGGCATTTAACCCATAATTAGTGATTTTCATGATTTATGGAAATTTAATTATTTTATCGCGTAGACGGGACCATGGACAGACGAGATGACAATTTTTTATCCAATTTATTTCATGAGCCTTTTTAGAGCCCAAAAATAGTATTTTGAGTTTATTTTCTCAAAATTATAAGTATTTAATTTTATATAATTTTAGGATTTCATTTTTATCCAAAATTAGCCAAAATATTGACTTTTAATTACCTTTAAAATTCCCTAAAATAATTATTTCGGGATTTTAATTTTGGTATCAGATTTTACTTGTTATTTAGAGTTTTTAAGTTATATATATTGTATATTTAAACCCTTATTAATATTTTAATTATCCTATATTCTAATTAATCAAAAATCACCCAAAAATAAACCCCAACCCTACGTTCAAGCTTCTAGCCGCCACCCCACCTCTCCTTCATCTTCTTCAGACGATTTTAGCTCCAAGCCTCCTTTGGTGATCGGTTTTTCAAGCTCCAAGTTGGTTGTCATCGCCCCGTCGTCCCGGAATCGTCATCTACGTCTTATTCTTTCCATTCAACGGTGCAAGGCATGATTTTTTCTCTAATTTTTGTGCCATATCAGTGCTTATGCGTGTGTGTGTGTATGCACCGTTTTTTTTATTCAAGAAATTTCAGAAAATATCGAGATGGGTTGAATGTATGCACTTGTTCACGTTTTTTGGAAGCATGCTCACGTTTTTGGTTAAGGGGCGTGCATGGCTGCTGGTCAGGGCTGTCAAGGGGTTCGTCGGGGTCCTTAGGTTAGCTTGGCTCGGTCGGTCATGGGCTAGATAGAGGCCTGGGCGAGATGGTGCAAGAAGTAGCCATGGGGTGCGCAGGTTAGGGTTTATGGAAGGAGGGTTCAGCCTTGGGCAAGGGTGAAGGGTTGAGGCCGAGCCAGGGCAGGTTAGGACCGCCCAGACGTGGGCTACGTCTGGGCGGCAGAGCTCCGGCCAGGGGCGGCCGGAGCAGGGCGGCAGCAGCCCTAGAAGGGCTGCTGCTCGCGGCCGAGAATAAACAAGGGAGGGGCGTCGGGTTGTTAGGGTTTGAGGTGATCCGGGTCGGGTTGTTGGGTCCGGGTCGAGGTCAATAAGTCATGGGTCAAGTCTAGTGGGTCCGGGTCCGGGTTAAGTGAGTCGGGCTCGGGTATTTTTATTTTAAGTTTTAAGTTTAATTAAGTGTTAAATGGGCCTAATTAAATCCAAAAATTTAATTGGGTTCAATTTAATTATTTGGGTTGAATTTAATTATTATTGGGCTTATATAAATTTAATTAAGTTAGTCCAATAATTCTTATGGGCTTGGGGGCCCATGGAAATTATCGGGCCAGTCTTTGGGTTTTTGGGCCTATTGGGCCAGAATAGAGTGTTATTGGGCCAGGAAATTTTATTGGGCTTAGAAATGTGTTAATGGGCTTAAGTATGTTAATGGACCAGAATTTAAAAAATTGGGCTTGAGTGTTAGGGCCAGCAGTTCAGTACAACCCATGAAAAATTGCATGTGTCCTGAATATATATTTAATTATTTTTATGCATGGAAGTTATTTTTAATATTTATATGTTAGTATGAAATTAAATTAAATATATATGAAGGACACACATTTTATTTAAGTACATGCATTCATGAAATAATTTTTATGCATGATTTAATGTTTAAGGTTGAGCAAAAGAAAATAATTTTTTTTATGTTGGAAGTTGAAGTAGTGTGACAATTTAAGGGGGATTCGTCCCCATATATGAACTATTGAAGGGCAATTTACTGCCAATTTAAGAGGTGATTCGTCACCGCCACGTACGTTGGTTTACCACGCTGATCAGTATTTAATGTATGTATGGTTACACTATGGATACGACCTTTCGATGTTAAAAAATATTTTGCTCAACAATGTTTATGTATTATTATGATATTCAAGTTTAATTTAAGTTTATGTTATGTTCATGATATTTTTAAGCATGCTCATTCATGTATATGTTATGTAATAGTATTAAAGTGATTTAAATTATTTTAAAATCTTGTTATGTTAGCATGTTGGGCCTCTAGGCTCACTACACTGATATGGTGCAGATGAGTACGTAGAGAAGGATGTAGAACCCACCGGCGGCGAGGACCTATGAGCGGACAAGCAGTAACCCCGTGACCGTTGTCTGAGTCTACGTCATGTTTTGAATATTTTTATCATGTCATACATTCTATTTATTTCCAGTGGTGAATATTATTATTCATTTTATTTAAATGTTTTCAGTGCATGCAAATTTTATTTGTTTTGCTTATGTCAGTATTTTATTAAATGTTTGACTCAGATATTTAATTTATTAAAGGTTGCATTTTTATTTAAGTTATTTATTTTTAAATCTATTTATTCTGTGCATATATATATGGACATGTATGTACATATTTTTACTTAGTAAGTAAAAAAAAAAAAAAATTCGTATATTTATTTACATTTAGAGTGTTAGAGGCGTTTGAGTTGGTATCAGAGCACGGTCTTTGGATGGGTCATTACTGCTATGCGAGCTCAGAAATCCACGCTACCGGTCTGTAAGTTTTACGTGTTTATAGCATGATTTACTTTTAAGAATTTAAGTTAGCATTAATGTTAAAACACTTAGTTATGCATGGCGATTTACGTAAAGAGTGGTGGTGCAGAATGCCTCCGAGACCTATGAACAGACGTGGGGAATCTCCACCTCCGCAGAACGCTCTTGCAGCATTGGAGCAGGCCAATGCTAATATGATGGCAGGGATTACTGCTCTGTTGGAGCAGCATGCTGCACGTCCTAGACTGTCCCACGAGGAGGACGTAGCTGAGCGGTTCCAGAAGAAGGGACCGAAGGAGTTCACTGGTACCACCGATCCATTGGTGACTGAGGGGTGGATTCGCTCTTTGGAGTCCATCTTCGCATACATGGGGATTACTGACGCCGACAGGGTGAACTGTGCGACTTATATGATGAAGGGAGATGCAGCTCTTTGGTGGGAGGGTGCTGCCAGGGGAGTATATCTTCCTACATTGACTTGGGTGGAGTTTAGGCGTATCTTTTACGCCAAGTATTTCACGGAGGATGTGCGCAGTCGCATGATCCGGGAGTTTATGAGTCTCCGACAGGGGGACAGGTCAGTGGTTGAGTATGTGAGACAGTTCGAGAGGGGCTGTCATTTTGTTCCTCTGATTTCAGACAGTCCACAAGAGAAGATGAGGCAGTTTGTGGAGGGACTGAAGGCGGATATCAAGCATGACGTACGTATGATGGACGTCGCTACATATGAGGCAACAGTTAGTAGAGCACTGAGGTCAGAGGAGGGTAGGAGAGAGATACAGCGAGAGCAGCAATGGAAGAGACAGATTTAGTCTGGATTTCAGCGACCATCTTCGCAGCCTCCTGCGAAGAAGCAGTATATTGGGCCGTCTAAGGGCCCAAACCAGCAGCAGAGGCCACAGCAGCCAAGGGGCGGGGCCCCTAATACTGGAGGTTTTCCTATTTGCCCGAAGTGTCAGAAGATGCATTCGGGACCTTGTCTTCTGGGAGCAGGAGTTTGTTTCCACTGTAGAGAGCCAGGGCACCAGATAGCTAATTGCTCGAGGAAGAAGAACACTGCTGGTAGAGTGTTCGTTATGCAGGCAGAGGAGGCAGACCCAGACACCTCCTTGATCATCGGTATATCTTACCCCTAGTATTTTATAATTTCATCCTTTGGTTAAGAATTTTGATTTTTCTTTGTGAAATAATTTGTATTTGGGATTTTTCTATTTGCATGTTAGAATAAGAAGCATGTTTTACTTGTGATTAGAATTAAGGGTTATTAGTGACTTATCTTTGGGGGAAAGTTTAGTAGTGGTATGAAATTGTTGGGATTCTTCTGCGTGCAGGGAGAATTTTAGTTGGAGGCAACTCCACGTTTGCGTTGCTAGATTCAGGGGCTACGCATTCGTTTATCTCCCTGGAGTTTATCAGACGGATAGGCATCACACCTGAGATTGTTGACAGTGGTTATGATGTCACTATGCCGTCAGGACAGATTATTTCTACCTCTAGTGTCATTCGAGAACTGGAGTTGGAGCTTCAGGGGCACTCCATTCGCGCAGATGTGGTGGTTTTGCCGTTGAGTGGATTTGATTTGATATTGGGTATGGACTGGTTGACAGTCAATGGAGCTTCGATTGACTTTCGTCGGAGATCAGTGTCAGTGAAACCATCAGAAGGCGACCCGTTTACCTTCCATGCATCTCAGAGCAGTGATATTTCTCAGGTGATATCTCTTATTCAGGCGAGGAAGCTGTTGAAACGGGGTTGTCAAGGTTTTCTAGAAAGTATTGTCACGGCCTCAGGACCATCTAGCAGATCATTATCAGAGATAGAGGTGGTTCGTGACTTTCCGGACGTCTTTCCGGAGGATCTTGCTGGAATTCCACCAGTGAGAGATGTGGAGTTCAGCATCGAACCAAGTTACTATTAAGGATCATTTTCCTATTCCCACCATCGATGAACTCTTTGATGAACTTCATGGAGCATCCATTTTTTCCAAAATCGATTTACGATCGGGTTTTCAGCAAATTCGGGTCCATCCAAGAGATATACATAAGACCGCTTTCCGTACCCATGAGGGACATTATGAGTTTACTGTAACGCCTTTTGGCCTTACTAATGCTCCCTCTACATTTCAAGCTTCGATTAATTCTGTTTTCCAGCCCTTTCTTTGTAAGTTTGTCATTGTTTTTTTTGATGATATTATAGTCTTTAGCAAGTCTATGGTAGACCACCTTACTCACTTACAAATGGTGTTGTCTTGTCTCCGAAAACACTCATTCTTTACCAAGCGTTCCAAGTGTTCTTTTGCCCAAACTTCAATTCATTACTTGGATCACATTGTCTCAGTCAAGGGAGTTGAACCTGATCCGGACAAAATCTTCGCCATTCAGCAGTGGCCTACCCCAACTACTGTCAAAACTCTTCATAGTAGTTGTGTTTTGGGATTTGATTTGGTTGACTGGACTCACTCCTGGGTTCTTTCCTTGGGATTATTTCTTTTGGCAGTTCTTGTTTTGCTGATCAGCAGAGGAACTGGGACTTGGTTATGTTGGTTTAATTGATGGTGCTCTTTGATTCAATAGAACATCTTCTGTGATTAAGTACTATTAGATGCATGCATATATCCATTGATCAAAAGAGGTAGAAGGTGTCATCTTTTTTAATGCAAGTAAGAAATTTTGGTCTTGAAGATTGTATTTTGTTTGCGAAGATACAAGGGAAATTTGAATTTCAGGGTCCATTTTTTAAATGGCAGGAGAGAATACGTTGTGATGCCGAGATCCAAATCTCTTTGAAACTGGAAACGCCGCAACAGGGTTAATCAGTAGGGGTGCGCCACACAATGGTCCCAATAGTGTGGTGTCTAAGATCAGGCCGGTTGATGTATCGAAAATTAGGGAGAATAGATCTGGTTTTTCTACAAATGAGACTCAGGATAAGAAAGATGGGAAAAATTACAATTACGAAAGTGGCTTTTTTGATTGCAATATATGCTTGGACTTGGCCAAGGAACCAGTTGTGACTTGTTGTGGTCACTTGTTTTGCTGGCCATGTATTTACCATTGGTTACACCATCATTCTAGTGCCAACGAATGCCTGGTTTGCAAGGGGAAGGTTACCGTAAAAATCATTACCCCAATTAATGGTCCTGGTTGTAACACCTTGGAGTCAGATATAGATTTTTTGAGCATGAAGATTCCTCCCAGGCCTCAGGCTCGGCGGGTTGAAAGACTGTCACCTTTAATTTGAAGGATTAGGAGTGTTGGCAATTCATCTGATTTTGGTCATACTACCCGGATAAGCCCTTCCGACAGTGTAGATGCTATTTTTGTTGGTAGGGGTGTTCAAACTTCGGATAAAACCGAAAAAACCGGAAATCCAAACCGGAAAAACCAAACACCGAACCGAACCGAAAACCGAAATTTGAAATTCGGATATAAATGTTAAAACCGAAATTTATTTGGTTCGGTTTCGGATTATATATCTCAAAACCGAACCGACCGAAAAAACCGAAATTTTATTAAATTAATAATTTTATTTATATAATTGTTTATATTATATATTTTATGAGATGATACCTAATGAATAAAGAATCATTTTAAATAATTTTTAGTTGATTGTTGTTTATTTAAGTCATTTAAACTTTGAATTTAAATATTTTACAAAAAAATTATTTAAAAGATAACATATTATATTTTAAAATATATTTATAATATTAATTAAAATAATTATATCAAAATCGAAATAACCGAACCGATTTAGTAAAAAACCGAACCGAACCGAAGTAAAACGGTTCAGATATCGGATTATATATTTCTAAAACCGAAAACCGGAAAAACCGAAATAAAAAACCGAAAACCGGACCGAACCGACCGATGAACACCTTTATTTGTTGGATCTTTTTTGCACATTGACCGCACGGAAAGTAACCAAGAACCGGCTCCACCTTTTGAAGATAGGGATGATTCTATGTCGAGCATCGCTGTTGTCATACACTCAAGTGGTCAAATGGTGGATGACTCAGTTGAAACCAAATCCACAGCGTCCCTTTCTAGTTCATCTTCGAGAAGAAGAAGTGAAGCTTTAAGAAATTCAGATGTGGACAGTGGAAACTTGCGTATAATCAGGAGGAGACTAAATTGATACGCAGAATTCAGAATGACATGAAGAACGTGGTTCTCTTTGGAAACCATTTCATATAACCTTTGTTCATTCACTGGAATGAAGCCTGGAATGGAGCTAGGGAACAAGTGTCATGTTTTAGGTACATTTACAAAAAATAAACTTTTGGAATATGGATTGGAAATATAGATTACTTTTTGCGTTTTTTGGCCTCTTTTAGTGAAAAATGTGTGTTTTAACTTAAGAAATCACAAAAGCCGTGGATAGGTAATCAAAGTTTCACATTATTCGCTTGTTTTTATAGTTTTACTGGATATGATTGAACATATTAATTAACATCAGAAATCATCAAAAAGATGGATATTTTACAAAGTTGTTTGATTTATATCACTGTGTTATATTTTTTTTCACAAAACTCCTATGAGCAAGTCGGATCAATTTTGTGAAACGAATTTCCGATCGACTCAAAAAAAAATATTATTTTTTATGTCAAAAGTTAATATTTTTTACTGCTAATATGAATCGAATCGATATGTTTTACGGATATAGTTCCGTAACACCGTCTCCAAGGGCGGATTTACTGTAGGACCGGGGGTAACGGCCCCCTCGAATTTTTTTTAAAAAAAATAATACTATATATGATATATATTTTGTATTTAATATATATATTATTTGGCCCCTACAAAATAAAAATCCACGTCTAGACTAATGACTAAATACTTTCACATAATAATTGTGCAAGAGCCATGTTCGAGTCTTCCTTCCTCACTTGCGCTTTTTTTTTTTTCCCTTTTTTTCCAAACGATATTATTGGACCTTTACAAAAGTCCCAAATTAACCCGTCAAATAAAAAGGTCCCATTTTTTTTCCTTTTTTTCCAAACAAAATATTATTGGGCTTTTACAAAAGTCCCAAATTAACCCGTCAAAAAAAAAAGTCCCAAATTAAAACCTGATATAATAACAAATTTAAAACCTGAAATTAAATTTTAAAAAAACAACAGTTATCAGACCGGCTTTAGAGTTCGCACAAAAAATTGGTGAAATAAAAATTGAGAGAGAAAGCCTGGCGTCTTTTATTGGTTCTAATTCATATAACAAATTGGGAGTTTACAAGGTAAGAATAATTAATCAAATGTTTTGATTTAGTTTACTGAAATTTAGTTGGATTGTTTTAGGTTTTTTTTAAAAAAAAAATTATGTCTTTTTCTATCCTCTTTTTAGCTTTCAAAGGTGAGTACTACTATAAAAATTTATGTCTTTTTCATGGGGTTGATTTTCATATAAAAGTGTGGAGAATAATATTATAATTTGTTGGAGTTATGATATAAAAACTAAAATAAACGTGGGTCAATTACTTTGTGTATTTTATGCATACATACATGACTTTAATTAACCCTCATTTGGACTAATAAATTAATAAACCTTAAAAACACATGAACTATAGAAAATTAACAAATAAATTGGTGATACATAGTGTTTTGTTTAATTTGCTTTCTTTTTTTTAGGCGTGTTTTGTGTATGTTTTTTTTAAATAAAATTTTTGACATTTAATTTGCATATATGCTTAGTTTTGTGTTTACTTAAGTGGATGGATGCTTGAATGATGTGATTTGGATTGCAAGGTTGAATTTTGGATGAGCTTGGAAATATATGAATATTACCATATTGGGTATTTAATATTTTTATTATTGTACCCTTGTTATTAAAATTTACATGCAAACATATAACAATTATTTTCCTGACTCTGTGTGTGTGGGTCGGCCCCCCAAACATATAATTTTGGATCCGCCCCTGACCATCTCACAAGAGAGTTATTCGTTTTTCTTTGGTGCAACGGTGTGGAAATGAGAAGATGAACTTGTGTTGAAGAAATATTTTGTGTTAACGAATCTACATTTATTATGCTCTTGCTGATACATTTATCTTATTATTATTTAATAATTTTGGTTTGATGAATATCGTATTATTTTCATTGTGTAAAAGCCAAAAGTATTTAAAAAGTTTAAATTAAAAATATATAATACCCTAATGCTGCTTTTCTTATGTATAGTTTCCAAAAATTGAGTAAAAAATGATAATAATCAAAGGAGATTCAGAAAGATTGAATATTTAGAAAAAGGAAAGCATTTTCAAGTTTCGACTGTATGTCAAAATATTATCTTTTGTTGTTGATATCACCACATGATTAGAGCAAAACGGAAACACAAAATCATTAGAAGCCAAACAAAATTAGACATTGAAACTTTTTTCAAAATATAGTAATAAAAAAAAAATTGTGTGATCATTTAACGAGTTTCACGAGTTAATTTTATGAGATAGATCTTTTCGACACAATTAATGAAAAAAATTATATAAAAAAATGACACTTTTTTTATATATATATAGATAGGACTAACCACATTACGAATAAATATCTATCAGACCGCCAAACAATAAATCAATCAAATAATAATTTTGCTTTTAGAGAATTATTAAATTAGTTTACAGTATAATTGGGGGATGTTTTGTCTCCACTTTTAGCAACCAAATGAATTACACAGAAAGGATAAATACGAGCATGCATGGATATGATTATAATTTTATGATGATTGCATTAATTATTTTGTATTATACTTATTAGACTATAGAGTATAAGAGAAGAAAAGCATGGGAAATACGTAATCATAATGTCTGATGGAGCTTCCTTTCTCTTTCTTTCCCCCACATTACACTATTCTTTTATTATTGCCACAATGATTTTGTTCTTCTGAAAATTAAATGATGCTCATATTTCACCAAAATAAGTAAAATAATACTAATAAGGACGCGCATATGTCTAGCAAAAAATCAAATATGTAATGTTGAAATTCTTATGATAAAATAATTCAGGCATTATTGATAAGACTTTGTATTTTTGTATTCTCCATGACGTTTGAAAATTGAGTCATAATAATCTTTCGACTTATAGTCATCGTGTTATTTCTATGTATAATCGATCGTGTTTTCGAAAAATGGTTGATCATATTATTCATTTCACATCCTATCTAAAAAAGTTTGTTCACATGTGTACAGATTGACAAGTCTATATTAATTTCCAATGTAAACGTTTTTTTTTTTTAATGTTTTTGATTCATTAGCTTGTTTTCGGTCATCTTGACGTATGTGGAAAAGTTATATTTTTGGATGTCAATTTAACACTTTGACAGCGTAAGTCGGATGATGCCGTATAATAATTACAAAATTTACCAAATATTATTAATTGTTAATAAAATGAATAAAATTCTAAAAGGCGAGAGAGAGTAATGGAGTTTTGTGATTCTAGGGCTTAAAGGCCAGCCTATTCTGAAATTAGGGTCTGGAAACAGGCAAATCTTCCATCGAGTCCCGACTCAAGATTCACCTTATTGAATTGACATAACTCATTTATATTCAGAAAATCTTCGAAATAAATATTTGATTTGATGTGACACTGCCTTAAATTAATTTTTGCTCATTTAATTCCAATGAGATATATAGGAGAAATTAATTCTATTTCCAAATGTCCAAAATTTCGGTTAAAATCAAATTTACCTACTTTTACTTTGATTTCTTATAAATTTTGTTTATGCAAAAAAAAAAAGTAAATAAATTATGGTACAATTTATGGAACCAAAGTTGATTCATAAAAAAAGAATTTAAGCTCCCTGTGGGTGGAGAGTATTTAATGCTTTACACGAATACACGATGAAATGGGGATGACCAACAATATAATTAATGTTTTCCAACATAATAATTCAAAATTAAATATGATAAAAAAATTCGGATGATAATGATTATATATCAAGAAATGGAAACGGATTCCGGATCTATCATATTTAGGGAAGATTTTAAATGAGTTGAAGAGTACAAGACAGGTAAATTGATGTTGATTTTGTTTTTTTCCCCGGAAATGAGTTTTATGTTGCTTAAATGTTTGGTAGGATTGCTCATTTAAGAAACAAACATATGGTAGTTAGGTATTTTGCAAGATGGGTTCACGGATCACGATCTATATCTACAATCGAAATTAAGTAATATTTTTTTAACATAAAAGTAAT
This sequence comes from Henckelia pumila, assembly GCF_033568475.1. NCBI lineage: Eukaryota > Viridiplantae > Streptophyta > Magnoliopsida > Lamiales > Gesneriaceae > Henckelia > Henckelia pumila. Next base: position 39,540,694 of record NC_133122.1, read on the forward strand.
ATATTCTATGATTCGAATCGAGTAAAAAATTCATACCAAAAAGTAAATTAACTCATAAGATCATCTGATAATAATTTTTGTGTTGAACGAATATATTAAAAATACATATTTTCTTTATCAATAAATTTTATATATTTTCTAATGGCTTGCACTTTATATATGTATATAGATATAAACATGAATAAGTATTTTCTAATACCTTGTACTTTACACTAAATTATTGTTGAATTCGATACAATTTTGATTTTTTGAAGTTTTAAATTCTACAACATCGGATTTCTCTATGATCAGGCTTATTATTGAAGATTGCAAAATCTTTGCTTTGGATATTCAATACGTTTTTTTTATTTTTGTTCATAGATCTGCGAATCATGTGACTCATGCATAAACCACGTACAAAAACTGGTTATTGATTAGTCTGATCCATAGAGGGTCGCGTTGGTTCCTTCATCTTCTATAATTTGTGCCGTAATTCTTCGTTTTAATATATCAATTTTGTTTTTTTTTTTTTAAAAGGTAAGAACCTAGATAAATATCCTATCATATTATTTATTCATCATTAGATATTCCAGGTAAAAGACGGGATATGAATATTTATTAATTTTATTTGAATTTCAATATATTATGAATAAAGTATTGCAGTGGTCTGCCACAGATGTTTGAATGGAATATAATAATATAATAAACTGTAAATCATTTGAAAATACAGAGAATGTTCAACCCAACATAAATAGATATTATTTTCGAATACTTTCGTCTAAAAATATTCATGATACGTACGTATCAATTATTGCCAAATTTTAAAACCAGTGTTGTAATGAAATAATAAAAAAATGCAATACTAATTGCGCCTATATATCTTCTTTTTTTTTGTTTTGAAGATATCTTAATTGGAATAAAGTTAATTTACCCAATTCCAATTCGGTCTGTCATAGTATGAAAACGGGGATTATCGCGTAGAAATAAAATTAAGCCACGAAAGGAAAATCGATGGATGCTTTGACCATAACTTTTTTCTTGCAATAATTATCGTTGTTAATATTAGTCATGGCTTAATTATCAGTATGATTGTCAAATTTTCAAAAATATATATATATCATCGTCAAAGACTCAACAATGGGTTAGTGGGGCATGGAATTTCGAAAAACCTCATGCTTCGATTAATTCAATTTTTCACTTGCGATTACAAAAATCACATGTATTTTTCATGTGAAATAATACATATTTAATCAACGTGAAAAAAGTTGATTTTTTTTTAAAAAAAAATCACCGTTGGATCAGCTTTTATTATATCACCTCATCATGAATGGATCACATAACTTCAGGTTTTGATTCAGTTTTTAGCTTTATTTAATTTCCATATCCATCCATCACATTATCTTGATCTCATTTCATATATTGTTAATAGTATTGTCATATTGTATTGTACAAAATATCATATCATTAAAAATAAAATACAAGTGAACATTATTAAATTCAAGTTTCTTGTTTTTCTTCGTTTTTTCCTCTCTTTTTTTGGGGTTTTTATTTTTTATTTTTTGTTTTTGTTTTTTTTGCATTTGCATTTGCACAAGAAGCTAGCTAGCTAGGGAGGTACAGTTATTAGACAAGACTCTTTAATAACATATAATTCTTATCATGAGAGCATGCATGACTTCAATTATTGCAATGATCCCAAAAGCATGACAAATCTGACCCCTTTTTCAATTTTTTAACCTACCCTCTACATCTACAATGTGTGTGTATCTCTAACCATGAATACTTTTGATATAATTTTTAGTTTCTTTTATTATTCAGACAATATAATATAATTAATTAGGCCACAAATATTTATTATATCTTAATGAATAACATTTTATATATGTATAAATTCATTTGTTTACATAATTACATGCATGATTGTGTGGAAATGAAAGTCCATGTTAGCTACATCATTGCACAGGCATGATGGCTGCCTCATTGGATACTGGACTCTGTTATTTTGACGTTAGACAGTCAAATTAATTGTCTTGTTTTAAATTGTTGAAGATTCTTTTTTCAACTAATTACATCATGCCTATATTTTCAACATTCGTGATATATTTTCTACAGCTACGTATATATATATATATATATATTTTTCTTCCTCTTTGATTATCTTGCATTTATGATAACCTGAAACAATAACTCAGTTTCACGGATCAATTTTATGATATGAATCTCATATTTAACCTAATCAATAAAAAAATAGTAATAATTATGATTCAAACCCCAAAAGACCATCAAATAAATACATATGTTTGAAATCGTCTCATAAAATATCTATTTGAAAAATTATATTGCACACACCTTGAAATAGTAAAATCTGGTCAGCTTGTCTGGTCGAGTAAAACACATGGTTGGTTATAGTCAAATTTTCCAATCATACCTTTTCATGAAGTCTAATTTCGCTTTATTTCTATATTATAAATAATATAATATATAAGGTTTTGCATTCAAGTACTTGCTCTATCACAATCATTATTCTTGAAATTTGAGGTACTTTTATTATTTCTCTTTCTTAAACCCGACCCCTACCTTGGAAATCATTATATCATGGAAATTTATAAATGTGATTATCATATAATATGATATTTTAATCCATATAAAAAAATATATTATCTTGCACCTTGGCGCAAAATAAAATTTTAGTCTCACATCATGTGCGTGACCAAATAAATCAAATCTAATCATTTAAAAAAAAAAAAAAAAAAAACGACCAACACTTTATCCGTGAAATAAATAAATATTTGTGCGTGACAAATTATAAAGGAGGAGCCATTATTTCTATATTTGTTGGGTGGGCTTCCATTTGAAATTCATTTGAAGCTCTAGTACTCACAGTACTTTTGTGGTTTGGAAGAAGAAGAAATTAAACCCATATATATCTCTGTGTAATGGAGCTAGGCTTGAGCTTGGGAGACACCCGGAAGCCATTTTCTTTATTACATGAGAAATCACAGAAAATGTTGGGGTTGGATTTGGGGTTAATCTGCATGGACAATATTGGCGGAAGTACTACTACAGGTCATCATGAAGAAACAGCTTCTTCTGAGAGTGATCAGAGATCGTCAGATCCAACGGTTCAGCTTCGTCTTCTTCCTTTCTCTCCGCTTCACACAACTCATCCTCCTCCTTCCACCACCTACAAGTTTCCTTTCCCATGGCCGAATGATCATAATAATACCAGCTGTACGTAACTTTTCTTTTCTAGGCTTGTGTTGTGTGTTTAGTTTAATTAATTTCTTTGAAAAAATATTGATGGGTTTTTTTATTCATATATGTTTTTTGACAGTTGTGAATAGTACTGAAGCTGTGAGAGGGGAGAAGAAATGCGAAGAATGGGTTTCATCTACGAAGATTAATAATAACAAATCATATCATCATGATGAGACGATGGATTATTTTTCGATATTCAAAAGTAATAATAAGAGGACAGTCGAATATTTCGAAGAAATCACGGCGAATTCCAGGGGAACTAGCGATGAAGAAGATCATCAAAATGGGGTGGCCAGAAAAAAACTCAGGCTCAGTAAAGAACAATCTGCGTTTCTTGAAGACAGCTTCAAAGAACACAACACCCTCAATCCTGTAAGCTTAGCTTGCTTTTATGGGATTAATTCCCAGATATGTTACAATTAATTAGAAATATATATATTTAAATGGGAAAAGTAAGTTTTTTTTGGTCAATTAATTTGTTCATGTTTTGGTTTTAGTCCATTAACTTTTTCGAGGTGGGTTTTGGTACACTAACTTTACATTTTCAGTGTTTTTTCGTACACCAATCAAAAATTGACACGTATCCAGTTGGACCAAAAAATACTGAAAATGCAAAGTTAATGTACTAAAACCCACATCAAAAAAGTTAATTGATCAAAACCTAAAGGGAGTAAAGTTACCTGACCAAAAAACTTATTTTTCCATTTAAATGTGAATTAATTTATCTTTTTTACCTTTCAAAAAATGCAAATTAAAAACACGCATGCAGAAACAGAAGGTAGCACTTGCTAAGGAGTTGAATCTTCGGCCTCGCCAAGTGGAAGTATGGTTCCAAAACAGAAGGGCTAGGTACGGTGTGTGAAAATAATTTGTAATTTTAATATTTTTATGAATATATAATGATTATCTGAATTAAGACAATATTAATTTAAACGTACGTGTGACAGGACGAAGCTGAAGCAGACAGAGGTGGATTACGAGTATTTAAAGAGGTGCTGCGAGACGCTGACAGAAGAAAACAAGAGGTTGCAAAAGGAGCTTCAAGAATTAAGAGCACTTAATAAGGCTACTAACCCTTTCTACAAACACCTTCCCGCTACTACTCTCACCATGTGTCCCTCTTGTGAAAGAATAGCCACCGCCACCACCGCCGCCGCTACCGGTGGCGCCGCCGCCTCTGCTAACAAGCCTGCGTGCTGAACCGGCCGCTACTTCTTGAAGTTCGATGATTAATGACTTTCTTTTATTTTTTTTCCCCCCTAATCTTTGTGTTTATTATTTGACTGAGAGAGCTAAAATGGAAGAGATCAGGGTTTGAAGTAGAAATTAATTACAGGGCTTTTTTTTAATTTAATTTTTGTTTGGCAGATGACTTCACTGGATTTTATAAGTTATTAATTTGTTTGTGGACAAATGCTTATAACAGATGTAATATTCTGATAATAATAATATATATATATATATATATATATATAGAACTGATATAAATGCACGATCTAAAACTTTGTATATAAGTTTTTTTCTAAAATTGAATTAAATTGAGTGCCTTGCATATTCATTTCCACTGATGCGTCTCTATCGTCCGTCGACCACTTCTATTCATTATCATCATTATATTCCACGGAAATCAATTATAATTGCCATTTTGAATATGATTGTGGGTGTTTTGACTTTTCTATTTTTCTTGATTGATTGATATTTTATAAAGTGTGATTTCGGAAATTTGGGTCAAAGATATGACATGGGTCTTGTTTTTTGCATTTAAGCTGATCAAGTAATTCATGTGACTGACTTTATTATTAGCTTTTGAAATGCGATTTATAGCATATTCATTGAACCTTATAATTTAATTTCCACCAAAAACGAGCTGCTAGATTTCGGGATGTTTCATGCTTCTTTTAAATAATATATATACCAAAAATACATTTAAAGATATATAATTCTTTTCATATGTGGAGTTCACATAAAAAAAATGTGAACACGTACACCATATGTTGATAAATATCTACTTTCGAATATTGCGCACTTTGAATCTCCTTCGGATTTCTCACCTGGGGAGCTTACTTCTGCTATGCGGACGTCTTGTGAGTATAAATGTTTACAAGTTTTTTGTTCTTATTTTTTATACTAATATTAAAAAAAATTCAATATATAATAAATTGTACATAAAAAATTTTGTGAAATGGTCTAACAGATCAATTTGGGGAGGACGAATCTCTTATTTGAGTCATCTATACAAAAAATTATTTTTTGCTAAAAGTATTGTTTTTTATTGTGAATATGGACAAGGTTGATCTATTTAAATGATAAAGATCCGTGAAATCATCTAATTAGAGTCCAACTCATTATATATATATATATATATATATATATATATATATATATATATATATATATATATATATATATATATGAGTTTTGCTATCCTGCCCACCCACCGTGCCCACCTAATGTGCCCACCATGAGGTGGCACTCAACTATTGGACGCACAATTCATCACATCCAATAGTTGAGTGCCACCTCATGGTGGGCACATTAGGTGGGCACGGTGGGTGGGCAGGATAGCAAAACTCTATATATATATATATATATATATATATATATATATATATATATTCACACACACGTATTATGATCCAATTTGATTTGTTAATTTAACTAGCTCATTTTAAAAAAATTAAATTGGGCTTCATATATTTAAAGAGAACTCTTTAATAAAAAATTATATTAAGGCCCTGATGTGGCCAAGAGCCCAAGACAATTGATTGAAAAGACTTTAGTTAGGACACCTTTGGAAAAGAAAATTCATGTACTGCAGAGTTCAAAGTTTGTTATTATAGATTTTATTATTTAATGGTATATTATAGATACATAATCATTATATGTTTCACCGATTTTAAATATTGAAAATAAATATGGAATATTATTAATTAGATGTAACCAATTTCGAAATTTCACAAATATCTCTTACTACTTTATTTTGCATAAATCGGAACAATTGGTTGGCATAGGATGCATTTTACGTGATGATAAAAATGAGCTATGAGTTGACAAACACGTGTTGATATTGGCTTGGTCAATGTTACAGAGATTGAGGCCATAGGACTTCTTGAAGCTACTATATTTTGGGTTCGAAGGGGTTAGTTTATGCTACATCGGGAGTGTTTGTTCTCCTATTTCAATACCATTAGATCACGTGGGATCCATATATTTTTATGAAAATTGACATATGTGTTGATGATCCAATGATTGATATTTGATCACGTAATGATGGGAGAAGTATTTCAGATGTAGCATAGAATAATCCGATTCGAATAAAGTTTGCTTTGAACTGGATACAAAGGTGGTCATGTATGTGATAAAATCTTCAAATGCTGATACCTCGGAATTTGGGTCTATCGTGCAAAGTTGCAAAGATTTGATTAGATATAAGAATGATTTTTCAATTGTTTTTATTAAAAGACAAGAGAACGGGTGTACTCATGTTTTAGAAAAACCTCTCGATCACATGTTAATCCAATGGTGTGGGGTGAGCCTCCGGATTGCGTTAACTCTTTGTTGACATGAAAAAAATTCATATCGGTACCGATATCAAAATTTTGAAATGTTGATATGAAAAAAAAATCTATATTGGTACCATATAGATACCAAAAAAAAAATTAAATATACCAAAAAAATGTCTATTTCAAAAAAAATTCGGTACGATATGCCGAAAAATCAGTATTTTAGCTCGGTATCCCAGCCCTATTAATATGTTAGTTTTTCTACAATGAAAATGTAGACTTAAAATAATAATAACAATAACAATAATAATAATAATAATAATAATAATAACAACAAAACAAAGACCTTGTCTCTATTGATTAAGAGTGATCAAACCATTATACTTGTTTAGATTTGATCAAATCATTATCATCGACTATAACTTTACTAAAATGATTATTTTACGTTGGCTAATGCATAAAAAATGGACAATTAAATATTTGAATTTAGTCGGCAAGAATCAAGATCACGAATTAAGTTTGTTGGCACTAATTCCTCCGATAGTACAAGGTAGTGTGATTGGGTAGGCCCACTAAATTTTACAAATTTTTTTTTCAATTGATTCGAGCAACGAATCTAATGCAGCTCTATAATTCCATTTCTTAATCATTAGAATTAGAACACCCATAAATGATAAATATTTATCCTCCTAATACACCCCATTGGCCAAGAAATCCTCTTTTTGATAGATATGATATTCTATCCTATGGAATTAAATATAAAACATTTCATTATACAAAATTAATGAATTTTTTTTTTAGTATTTTCAATTAAAGATAAAACCTATTTTCATAAATACGTATTTGATCTAAAATGATTATATCCTTATATATAATATGTTTTCTCATTATCTATATTTTTTAATTTTAAAATAATCACATCACCATAAAAAAAACTTTTACAAAATCATCATCAAAAAATATTTTTAAACTTTATAGTTTTAATCAAATCCATAATTTTTTCACACAAAAATTATTTGAACCAAAAATAATAATTTTTATGCATAGATCGCGTACATATAAAGAATTGTTGATTACGACTCAAAGGACAATGGTCAATGTCCCCCATGTGAAGCAGAGGAAAAAACGAAGAATAAAGTGTGAAATTTTTTATCAATCAGCTAACAGATGTCTGACTATAATATTATATAAAATATTCATGAAAAGTTGCAAACTGTTGTGTCAAAATCAAAGCTTATATTATAAAAGTTAAGGCATGTAAGAATTTTAACAAGTGTGAAGAAAGATAATCAACAATATTAATTTAATTGTTAAGTAAAGATAAGACATACTCTTTATCATCATACTTTAATCAAAAGCACTGTCACATCCCAACAAACTGTTGATAAATTATTATTAACCTGGGATCTAAAATATATGTGCCAAGTAAAATTGGAATTTAATATCATGATGAAATAAACAAATAAAACTATTAATTACAATTCTTGCAGCCATTTTGCTATATCAAAAGTTGTGTATTCTGTTTATATTCCGAGTGTGTTTTTTTTTTTTTTTTTTATATAAAAGCAAGGGTGAAATGCCATTTCTATAAATAAGCTTGTTTCAATGAACAAAGCATCCTCAAGTAGAATATTTACTGCTTCTTTAGTTCTTTGCCTGGTGATCGGTGATCGGAGGAGGACCGGGAAAACCAACCGCGCCTGATCCAACGATTGCCGGTTCCCATGGAGACGACTGTCCAAGATTTGAGAGGTTTTGCCTACGATCGTTTCTCCTGCGGTCGAAACTTGTTTAGTTTAACTAAAAGCTCTGCATATAGGATCTCGTTCCATGCATCCGGGACCCCGGGGAGGCACCAGTGGCTGCAGTCTTGGAAACTTAAAGGCGATCTCCTCTCTTCTTCCGAGAGATGTTGTTTCCGGTATATTGATGGATGGCCATCCTTCCGGTAATCGGTCATTCGGGTGACGTTCATGTATGTTACATGGGTCTTCATTCCTTTAAAGACCTTCTCCAAAACAGTCATCTTTGGTGGATAAGGAGTTAGATATGTTTCGTTCTTGATCGGCTCCGTTTCGTGGTCGCATTGTCCCCCGGAATTCCATTGCCCACCACTACAAGCAAAAAATGCAATAAGGTCATTGAAGAATATACGGATATGCAACCTTCTATACGGAAGAATCAACAACTATAAACTCGTTCGAGTATTTTGGTCAAATTACTACCTGAAATGAGATGCTGAATAGCCCCTGAAAAACACTAGTGATTTCGAAGGACTGACATTGGCATCCACCCATCTTCCCCAAGTCGTCAAGGCCTTTCGAAATGCTTCGTTCACGTCTAGGTTGCTGTAAACATGGCTACCTTCTTGGTAATAGTCGTTCCTGATTCATTCAAATGACGATTTTAGCGCATTTGTAATGGTAGTCATGCAACTATAAAGTCTTAGAAATGAGACAGAATTGTTTGTTTACCCTTTCGAAGTTTTCTCATGAGTCCACCAGTGTCCGGTATTGAACACAATCACATCTGCACTTATATATTTTTCAGCTGAACTCCCAACCATATCAAGCCGAAGAGTTTCCTTCTTCGTTCCATTTTTCGACGAGACTTCCCACTCTTGAACCAAGAAAGGAGACACAAAAAACTCCACCCTGCATTTGTACTCCTGTCAAAATCACACAAAGTAAGAAAATTTTCGAAACAAAGATCATATTTCTTGGAAGATGGATCGGTTCAGTAATTTACTTCAAATATGAAGGCATACGAAGCTTCAGCCCGAAAATGGTGCCTGCCGGATTCTTCGTAAACTTTATTCTGATCTTTTACAGAGTTCTTGAGGATGCAAATAAGAGATTCCCACATGTTCCTGTTGAGGGAATCGCCAACAAAAACTAGCCTTTTTCCTCTCAACAATTCCAGCATATGGCTGCCGTTCAACCTGAATAACATTGAAAGAATCAACCTATGTTCAATTACAACATTAAAAAGACAGTGAAGAGATCAAATATTTCCCGGCTACAATCCAATCCCACATCAACAAACAATTCATGGGGGTAATTATCCAGAAATGAAAACAAATAGATTTAACCAAACCAACCCAAGAAATCATCTACCCACGAAAATCCCTTCTTCAAAGACAAACAAAGAAACACATTAATTACAAGAATCTGAGTATTCGAACAAAGGGGAGACTAGATTTTGCCACATACCTTGGAATAGCGCAACCTTTTGGCTTCCATTTAAGTTTGTGGTAGCCATTGTCAGGCCTACCGTTAAGGAAACAATTAAATTGCTCATCGATGAGAGAACAAGAACCGGGTTTGTACAGCGGATAAGAGTCATCTGTCACCCAATTCCCATCAAACAGATCACAATTCATCAGAGAATTTATCACTTCATCCATCCCTTGTTTCCCATTCGAGGTATTAGCACTAGTGTTCTGTTTCTTCATCAAAGAAGATGTGAAATTATGAATCAGACCCTTATCTGAAGTCCCTTTTCCCGAGACCAAAGTAACATTTTTCACCGGATTCGGTGGCTGAATAACAGTTCTGTTCGCAGCACTGCTCTCATTTGCCTTCAAGACTCCAACTTTATCTCCCAAAGATTCACCCTGAGTCTGATTTTGCTTTAGGCCTTCAGTTTTATCACTCGACTGGTAACTTTGAGTCTGGTTCTTGACACCTGGAGACCCTTCACTGGATTTTGTCGGGGGTTTATTGTTATTCACCGTTTCATTGACAGAAGGCTTCTGGGGCAAAACTGTGACGTTGGTTGGCTTCAAGACATCGACTTTACGAGTTTCCTCTTCATTCTGAGTCAGGTTTTTTGCGGCAGGAGTTTCTTTATCCAAACTCGGTGCCGAGGATGACAAGTTTTGAGATCCAGCACTTTCGGTTCCCGGAAAATTATGGGATTGCGACGGAGACGACGAGTTTGGGAAGAAATAAGAGAAAATAGAAGAGACACGAGATCCATACGACTCATCTGACAAAATCGAAGACGAAGAGGGAGAAGTCGAACTAGCAGAGCCATGGCCGCTTGTACTTACAGCAAATATGTTGGTGAACCATGGAGAAGAAGAGTTGGAAGAAGGGCTGAAGGCGAGGAAAATGGTGAAGGCAATGAAAACAAAAAAGAACCCATATGCAATCGCAAAGGTTTTCTTCGTCCTGAAGATCGAAAAGTGGATTTTGAAGTCGGAGAACAGATTCCCACCATTAATCGGCGCATATTTCTTCATATCCGCCATGGGAGCAGCGAATGTTTTGCAGCAGTAACGAATCCTCGAAAATATATCAGAATTTCTTGGAGAAACGCAGAAAAGAAAGAAAGAGAGAGAGGGAGAAAAAGTGAAGAGTCTGAGTGAGTGCGTGAGAGAGAGAGAGAGAAAGCAAGAAATTAATAAGTTTCCTTTATCTGCGTATGTGTATATATTGCATGTATACGTATCTACATTGGCAGTCAATTTTAGATGATTTACTTCTCAAAATAAACAGAATTTGAGTGTGTTTAATGCAAGTTTCACTTATTTATTGTAATTGTATATAAATAATAAATAATATCTATAAAGTTATGAGAGAGAGAGGATCTTGTGATGCGTGGATACTGTGATATATTCTGTGCGAGAGAGATGGAGTTCAGTTTTCTGATATTGCCACGACATTTTTTCTACAGCCAGAGAAAATTACCGATTTTTTGAATTTTCCCAACTGGCATATTTGTCCTCCACATTTTTAGAAAAATATAATATAATAATTGCTACGTGGCATCAGTATACATTATAATATGTTATATATAAATTCGAGAATTTATTTACTAACGTATTTGTCGCAAACCATACGCTTTTACAAAGTATATTAGTTTTAAATTTTAGGCCTCGTTTGGTTTCAAAAGGTAGGCCAAAAAAGAACTTTTTTAAGTGCTTTTCATTTAATAAAGTGTTTGGTTGACCAAAAAAGTGCTTAAAGTAAAAATTAGAGCTTTTTCAAAAGCAAAAAATTATAGCTTAAAAAAGTGTTTTTTTAAAAAAATGTCTACCAAATCCAAACTGGGCCTTAGTTGGAATTTATTTAGAACTAACGCTATTATAAAATTGAAATATTCATTTAAATAAGATAATTTTTGTTATTTTATAATTAATGATTTTTTTATATTTTTAAGAGTGATAGATTATCTAAAAACTTAAAAATACACAAAAATTTAAGTTCCACAATTAAAAACGGTTATTTTATGAAAATAAAAAAAATTCAACAATAAAGTTGGAAGATGAGGGTATAATTACATTTTTAAATAAAAATTCACCAAATTAATTAAAATTTAGTTGATATAGGCTCCAACTTAAATTAAATAATAAAATGATATAGATGCAAATTACATTTGGACCCTATTTAATTTAATTTAAATATTCAAATAAACGAAAAACACCATACAAATTGGGTAAATGTATTTGAGTTCTTAGACATAAAGAGATAAATATACTTGATTTTTAAATATCTTAGCCTCAAAATTTTTCACAGTAATTAGATACAACCAATATAATAATGCTTATCTACGACAAAAAAATATGTCTTTACCATGAAAAAACTAAGTCTCATTTCAAAGAAATGTTTTTAATATACATATATCCTAAATGGAAGATGACATTATTGCAATCACATTTTGAATTCAAAATCATAATATTTTATATCATATCAGACGAGCTACAAGTCACGCGAGTTACGTCTCAAAAACACAGCTTTGGTGGTTTTGTGGCGTTATGTAATTATGTCTTTATTGTGTTCTCGTTGAATAAATTTCCCCAACCACCGTTTACCCAAATGGAGCCATGTGGGGGGAAAGTGAGTTGATCGGAGTCCACAATTATGTGCAATGATTTGATGTTTGAAACCATAAATGCCACTGAAATTTCCGTATAATTACTACATGTGCCACCACCGGCAGCAACTCTTTTTAGCCACTCGAATGCCTCCACGTGTACGCGCCACTCCATATCCTCCGTCCCATTCCAATCTAATCGAATTTACACGCACTCTCCTCCCTCCTCATATCTTACATTCATTTTATTAAATACGTACCTCCAAATAAGCCTCAATTTTTCAAATACAATTAATCAAAGTGCTAATTATTCATCATTAAGAGTTAAATCCCTTTATTGAACCATTTTGACGGAGATTTCCTGCCCATTTCAAATTATTTATTCCTTCTTTTGACATATAGTATGGTGTCATAACTGCAGAACTAGATTAATCATTAAAGAAATCAAATCAATCTGATGTGTGTTGTGTCGAATATATAATTAAAAAAAAAACGACTGAAATTATTGAAAAAAAAAAGGATTAAAAAAAACTAAAAATGAATTTGATAATATTGAGATTAATGATGATAAATAAGCCAATACCAAAAAATTAGTTTTGCCCTAAAAAAGGTAACATTATCTACGCAATTTTCACGAAGAATCGGCCACTAATAAGGAAACATGTATCAAATTTTAGAACGATTGGTTTATTAGGTTTAAAAAAAAAACAAGTCTTACAAGCGACCGACAGACACATTTAAGATCGGTAGAGAGCCACATAATGTTTTGCAAATATTTTTCACAAACATTATATTTTTGGAAATAAAAGGAACATCCAATAAATTCCAAAAAAAAAAAAAAAAATCATTAGCCTAGTTGTTTCCAATAATTATTATAAATATATAATATCATGATTTTCTCCATTCAATTTGTAGAACTTCGGGTTATGGCTTCTGAAAATTATATTTGAAAGTATGAATACATAGTAATAATTTCTTTTCCAATTTATTATATTGAAAGAATAAACATGTAAAATAAAATATATTGTATCCACTGTTTTACAAATGCAACATGCGTGCCAAAATAACAGTGGGAAATTTAGGGAATGAATTTGGAAAGAGAGATAAGTGGGTGATGGGGTAATTAATGAAAACTTTATCTCTTCGTTCGGTATGTGATTATTTAATTCCATACCGATAATTACTGAAACTGTTAAGGATTCCCATATTTTCGGCTTATCAGAGGTATATATTTTTCAAAATATATAGTATTTAATTTCCAAAATACATGGCAAAATTTCATAAACGAAGAAGGAAAAATCGTGTCCTAGAGTTTGTTTGAGTTGCTGAAATGAATAAACATTTGGCATGATAAAATGTTTGATTCTATCTTTCAATATTTTTTTATATTAGCATGTCATATACATAACTTATTTTATGTGACTTATTTGACTAATATTAGTTCAATATTTTACCATATATAATAAAAGATAACGATTGCGAATTTTATTATATAAAAAAATCGTAGGGTAAAATCTCACGATATTGAATTTATTTAATGGTTTCGTTTTTTGAAAATAATTTGAAAGTGGCGATTAGATAAAGTATTGACGCGTGGACCCCTGTGGTACTTAATACTTTGACTCCGAAGCCTGAAACACTTGCACGACCCGTACGTTTACCCGTCAACGGCCGTAGCTAAGTCTTGGTTCCTTGACTTTAAATATATATATATAGCATCAATCTTCTCGGGATTTTGATAAAGAATTTAAAGCACACGAGATTTTGTGGTATCGTTTAATGAGTAATTTTGTGAAATTAATTTTTTAATCTGATTTTAGTGATAAAAGTAATATAATTTACATATATAGATCAAGTCAAATTAAATATGTGATACTGTCTCTTAAGAGGATATTTGTATATTATATTCTGTGAATCTGAGATTGTTAAAAACTTTTTAGGAAAAAAATTATCTATTAGTTTTTTATGTTTTTTAATCTTGAATACATACGTTCTTATATTTTTAAATTTTAACCACACATGTTTCTGAAAAACATGTACGTACAAGAGATGAAAAACATGTACAGACAAGGGATTAATCGTCGTAGAGAATTTTCAACACTCTCATAATTTTCAAAGAGATAGTGTTTGCAATTATCCAGTTTCTTAAGAGACATATTCACCGAAATAATGGGTTTGAAAATTCAAATGGACATATTTTTCACACGATTTAAAAAAAAAAACCACTAAAAAGTAAAAACAGTGTTTTTGAAAAGTGATATTTTTTGGCTTATTGCCTATTGGTTTCTGTTTATATTATATTTAAAAACAATTTTTTAAAAAATATTTATCCAACACTAAAATTGATTTTGTTTTTTTAAATAAAAATATTTTGAAAAACTGAAAGTATTTAAATATTTTTTTAAGTTATAATTTTTGTATACAACTCACTCTTAGAGTCCGTTTGGATTTCATAGATTTTTTTAAAAAAATATTTTTTTAAGCTTTAATTTTGGGATTTTGAAAAAGCTTTAAATTTAACTTAAAAAGTGTTTTTTTAAGCACTTAAATGACCATTCAAACATCTTATAAATTAAAAAAGCACTTTTTTTAATAAAAAAAATTTGTTTGGCTTTTGATACCAAACGGGGCCTTAATTGAAAATAGGGTGAAAACTATTTACTAATTTAAGTTCACTTATCCATTCCTCAAAAATTTTAAAACTGTTGAAATAGTACTTCTTTGATCTTTCTCTGTATTTAGGCTATTGAATTTTCGCATGATAATATAACATTATAACTTCCGTGTGGACAAAACTTTATACATATATAAATATAACAAAAAGTAATATTTAAGAAACGAGAATGTCGACTAGATTGGAAAATAATATATAGTTAGAAATGAAAAAATAATTTCGCAAATAAAGAAAAACAATTGAAAGTATATCTACACAAGGCAAGATTAGGATGAATTATTTATTGATAAATAAGGTACCACTACATAATTAGATAAATGAGTTGGCATGCAACTCCATTGTTCATAATCACTCAAATTAATAACTAAACGAAAATAGAAATGGGGATTTTATAACGTTGGTGACATGTTGCTTTCCTATTCACTCGCGCATTAATTCTCGAAGGGTCCATTTTGAAATCAAATGTGACAAATAAACAAATGTCAGATTGTCTGCTTTGTTTTCTTAACACAAAATGGAGTGAATTTCGAAGTGGCCGTAAATTGGAATTTTGAAATTTAAGGATAAATCCAAAGATATTAATATTGCTCAGCCTGCCGCTTCACAAAGTCACCACTCCATATTTTCGCAGTGATTTGTATTGCTAGTATCGCCAGCCAACAACAAATTATGTTTCAATTTTGTTATTTTATTACATGGGCATCGAGTAGATTGGGAGTAGAAATCTCGGAAAAATTGTTTTTCTCGTCTATAATATTTGATATTTTGTGATTTCGATCAGTTTTAGACATAAAAGACGTAAGTTAAAAAAACATTAAATAATTTCAACTTTTAAAGTGTTATTATTGTGAATGAAAAAACAGAAGCGATTTCAAAGTTGAGTAATGTCAAAAAGTGTTTTTTAGGAAAAATTTTTAAATATGAGTAGAAATAAAAAGCCAAATTTGTAACCAGAAGCTATTATATGTTAAGATTTTTTTAAAAAAAAATTAATTAAGTGCATTTATTGGGTTGGTTTATCCAACTTAACACACTCTAAGTTAGAGTTTTCTGAATTGAGTTTCTTTCATGTTTTTGGCGATTTTGGGTATTTATGTGGCTTACATCCGAGGGAAATGTTTGTAGGGTATGTATATTGTTATTTATATTTGAATTTGAGTTAAAAATTTTATTCAAGCGACTCATTTTTTTCAAAAAATTAAATAAAATGGTATACATTTGAACATTAAAAGTTTTTTTTTTTAAAAAAAAAAACAGAACTAGACTTGGAAATAGTTAAAATTATATAAGGTTTCCAATGAATCCAATCACGATATCCGCAAAAATAAGTTAGTAAATACTGAATATCACAAAATCATTATCGTACATACACAACATTAATTCAAATTTTTTTTGAAAATAAAATAAAATGGTAAACCGGTATAAAATCAAAGCCGAAGAAGTCAAAGATTAAAGATCCCGAAATTGCATAAAGTTTCCCTTATATTTATGAGTTTGTTATAAAGATTATTGTTATATGATACCTTATATCAAATTTGACGCATAACTCATAAGTAGGAGTAGGTCGGTACGATATATCGTATCGAAAATCGGATACCGTATATCGTACCGAAAAAATCGGTATGAAATTTTTCCATACCGATACCGTACCGTATACCGAATATATCGAATTTTCGGTAAGGCGAAAATCTATACCGTGTATCGATACCTAATTCAAAAAAAATTCGGTATACCGAAAAAAATTCGGTATACCGAAAAAATTCGGTATACCGAAAATGTTCATATATATATATTTTTTAAAAAATTATTTTTCGGTATTTCGGTATATACCGGTATACCGAAAAAAAAATTTATCATACCGATATCGAAAATTTTATACCGTACCGAAATTTTGCGGTATACCGATTTTTTCGATAATTTCGATAATTTTTTCGGTATAATTTTCCGGTATTTCGATATTTTTCCCCTGCTCATAAGGGGTCCTTTCCTTCGATTCATTTAATGCCCGTCTCCAAACTAATACCCATTTGCCAGCTAATACTTCCATCCACCGACGGCACATCGCACATTTATACAAAAGTATGGTATTAGAGAAAAAAATAATATAGTCGATACTCGATAATTTATAGTTCGTATGATATCAATATATTATAGTTCCTATGTTATCGGAAAAAATATATAGTTCATATGATATCTTAAAGTTCGTATGATATCAATGACATAATTATATTGAACGAAGAGTAATACGGCGTGGTGTGTAAGTTGGATTCGTTAAAAAAAATTAAGAAGAATTATCCCTTGTAATAATTATTTGGTTTCAAGAAATTAAGTTTCTTAGTATTCCGACCAATAGATATTAGATCAATGATCTTTAACGTCTATGTTCACATGTACTTCTATATAATAATCGAGCAAGAACAAACATCAAATATATGTCATATGTGTAAGTAAAACCATTTCTAGATCTTTAATTAATTAGTAATAGTTTTATTTTCGATTTTTTGCGCCACATATCTAATTAGGAAATCAAAGAAGCTAGAACACATTTCATGATGTGTATACATAAACTATATTTCATATCTCTAACATTGTATTTAAATCTTTCTTGTGCTAATTATTGAAAAATGCAAACCATAAATTTTTCATCACGTTGCATTTGAATAGATGCATTGCCAATTCCTAATATAAATTTGAAATTTATTCAAGAACACTAACTTAAAATTATAAAAATACATACCCTGTAGCCAATTGTACCCTAATTGATTGAACTCTCAAATTTATGTACGTCGGTACATATACATACATATATATATACATATACATACATATATATATATATATAATATTAAAAATGGGAGAAAAAGAATAAATGCAACAACGTAGCACAATTATAGAGCTGTACCGCAATAACGGAGAAGGCTGTGGCATTTAGGCTGTTGCCTTTCATATATAGCGTGACTACACTGTCTATGGCCATTGTTTCGTACATTTGCATTCAATAATAAGTGGGTGGATTCGGTTTATTGAATTTATAAACATATAAATATCTGATATTGGAGCTTAAAATAAATTATTTAAGATTTTATGTTATAATCCATCTAGTATATTATGTTGGCCCTAGGTGCGGCATTACGAGATAAAAACTATGAAAATTGAAGAATAAATAGACACCAAGATTTACGTGAAAAACCCCCAAAAATTATTAGGGTAAAAAACACGGGCAAGACAAAAAGATTCCACTATAATATTTGGAGAATAACAACTTCCCTCTGTGTTTCCAAAGAGACACTCACTCTCTTAATACAGGAGAAAACCTATTTCACAAATATATATAGAAGCACACTCAAAATATTTGAATGTTATTAAACTGAAAAGGAAACTCAGAATGGGATACTGGAATGCCGAGATGATGCACCTATTTATAGTGCAATTCCTCGGTGCAAATGAAAAAGGAAATTCAATTATGAATTTCCTTCATATATTTGCCGTCCACTTGGCCTGCCACCTCTTTGTCCTGATTCAAAGTTTTCTGCCTCAATTAATACCAAGCGGCCACCTTTGCTTACATTTCTTCCACTTGGAGATTTGATTGAGAATCAAACTCATCTCCACACATCCTTTCAATCTTGCCATTCTTGCTACTTACGTTCCTGCTAGGCCACTTGAGAATCTACACCAACTCAAACTTATCTGTGTTCACTGGCTTGGTCAGAATATCAGCAATGTTATCCTTCGTATGGATTTTCTGCATATCCACACTTTCTTCCTCTACTATCTCTCGTACAAAGTGAAATTGAACTCCAATGTGTTTAGTCCTGGAATGAAAGGCTGGATTCCTTGCAATGTGCAAGGCACTCTGACTGTCACAAAACAAAGGAATCTTTTCTTGTTTGTGCCCAAGCTCCTCCAATAACCTTTTAATCCATATTGCTTCCTTGCAAGCTTGAGTAGCTGCCATATATTCTTCTTTCGTTGTAGATAACGCCACAACTGTTTGCAGTTTTGAAACCCAGCTGACTGCAGCTCCTGCAACTGTAAACACATAACCAGTAGTAGATTTTCTCTTATCTGGATCACCTGCGTAATCTGAATCCACATAGCCCCTGAGTGTAAAATCTGATCCTCCAAAACATAATGCAGCATCCGAGGTACCCTTAATGTATCTAAGGATCCTCTTAACCGTGCTCCAATGCTCTTGTCCAAGATTCGCCATATACCGACTGACTGCTCCCACTGCTTGTGCAATGTCTGGTTTTGTACAAATCATGGCGAACATTAAACTTCCCACTGCTGATGCATACGGTACTCGAGACATCTCCATCTTCTCTGCTTCACTGCTAGAACACATCTCAGAAGATAACTTGAAGTTAATAGGAAGAGGGGTTGAAACTGGCTTACTATCTTGCATGTTGAAGCGCTGCAAGACTTTCTTCAAATATTTTTTCTGGGAAAGCCAAATCTTCCTATTGCTTCTGTCTCGGTGAACTTGCATCCCTATAATCTTGTTTGCTGGTCCCAAGTCCTTCATATCAAATTCCCTAGCCAACTGTGCCTTCAATTCTTGGACCCGATCTTTGTTGGGGCCTGCTACCAACATGTCGTCCACGTACAACAGCAAAATGATATAATCATCATCACCAGACCTCTTGAAATACGTACAAGGGTCTGTACTGAGTCTGTTGTACCCATGGCTCATGATATAGGAATCAAATCTCTTGTACCAACACCTCGGCGCCTGTTTGAGACCGTACAGATATTTATTCAACCTGCAAACCAAGTTCTCTTTGCCTTTTTCTGCAAAACCTTCTGGCTAGAGCATATAGATTTCTTCTTCAAGATCGCCATGAAGAAATGCTGTTTTCACATCTAGCTGTTCCAGATGTAGGTCAAACACCGCACACAATGCCAATACTACTCTGACTGTTGAAAGTCGAACCACAGGAGAAAATATCTCATTGAAGTCAATTATTTCTTTCTGAGCGTACCCTTTGACAACCAATCTTGCATGATACCGGTCCACTTGGTTATTGTCATCACGCTTGATCTTGTAGACCCATCTGTTACCGATAGCTTTCCTTCCTCGTGGTAGTGTAACAAGATCCCAAGTTTTGTTCCTGTCCAATGCTTCCAATTCTTCCTGCATCGCTGTCATCCACAAGTATACATCCGAGCTTTGAGTAGCCTCATGAAAACTCGATGGCTCACCATCCTCTGTTAATAGACAATATGCAATGTTTCTTTCAGTGACATAATCTGAAAGCCAACCTGGTGGTCTTCTCTCTCGAGTTGACTGCCTCACTTTGGAAACCTCTGACTCAACTGGTTCTTGTTCCTCGTGCTCTGGTACTGCTTCACAAGAAACTTGATCTTCGTCTGTATTATTTTCCACCTGAATGATAGTAGTTTCTGAATTCAGTGTGCCTTTGTATCCCTTCACTTTTTCTTCCTCGAAGATAACATCTCTGCTGATGATAAGCTAGTGGACAGTGGGATCCCACAAGCGAAACCCATTTACTCCATCAGCATAACCCAAGAAGATACACTTTCTGAATTTGGAATCCAACTTCGATCTTTCTTGCTCATTGTACAAAACGTACACCGGACTTCCAAATGTATGTAGCCAAGAATAATCAACTGGCTTGCCAGTCCATACCTCCATCGGAGTCTTCAAATCAATCGCCATTGAAGGAGAACGATTGATGATGTAAGAAGCGGTTTTGACTGCTTCTGCCCAAAATGACTTTGGTAGACCCGCAGTACTCAACATGACCCTTGTTCTGTCCAACAAAGTTCTGTTCATGTAGTGACCCTGCATGGAATCACCTACTAACTGGCAACTAATAGCATGCATTAAACTTAATACAGCAAAATACTTAACAGAGTAAAAACGTGCGGAAACTTAACCATAATTTACATATCAGCTTAGTAATATAATCCAGGCTTAAATCTGTAGTGATACAACCATAACGAAATTTCTAAAAATAAACATTATACAGCTAACAAATCATGTGGTATAATAAACTTCTCAAGGCTCCTGCTCCCTAGTCCTGCCTTGAACTACCAGCTCCGTCCATCCTGCGACCTGCCCCATGGAATAGGGTGTCCAAGATAACAACTAGGACATGAGCGCTACGCCCAGTACATAGACATGAGTAAACATATGTATATAATGCATGCAACATGATGACTGGTACAGGGTCTTCTGAAAAGTCATGCTCAGAACCGGCGCCACATGAGTGCTGCCATCGCACGGATCAACCTCTGGGTGCAACCACACTCGTCTAGTACACCAGAGTAGACAGACATAAATGCCCCCGCCGTCGCGGTACTCTCAGTGACAGACTATCGAATATAGAGTTGAGCGGCTCTATAATCAGGTATAACAAAGAATAGACTCAACGTGTATATGCACATGACATATGAGTATAGAAAACGGTAAATCATACATCATGCCATATAATAATGCCAAATAAATACAACATATAAACATGTATACTCGCTGGCAATCTCAGTCAATGTGTACGTACCTCCAGGCTAGTTCAAGTGTAATAGGATCCTAGGTTCCAAGCCTATATTCAAAAGTTCACCGTATCACTACATAAATTCTATAAGCCTTAACTAAGCTAATAAGTACTCCCAAAACTTAAATAGATTTCCGGACTATACCTTCGTCCGTAGTTAGCCCTTTGGAGTCGCTAGTCCCGGATGACTATAACCACACCTTGGTTATTCCAGAACCTCTATTATAACCGATAGGGCCCTCAAGTGTATATCTCACACTATATAACTGAAGAAGAAAACTCGGGAATTCGTATTTGAAAATGAACTCTGAACGGCCCTATTTATAGCCAAATTTCTCGGCCAGGATCGGAACTTCCGATTTCAGGATCGGAGCTTCCGATCCAGCTCATTGCATGCATGTCTGCCACGCCAGGATCGGAACTTCTGATCTACGATCGGAGCTTCCGATCTGCTCTATGATCGACACTTGTCAAAACTCGCGACTGAGTCATCGATCATTTCTGGCAGCTGGGGATCGGAACTTCCGTTCCAGGATCGGAGCTTCCGTTCCGATCGGAGCTTACTATCTAGGATCGGAGCTTACTATCCGGGATCGGAGCTTACTATCCGGGATCGGAACTTAATATCCGGCCCAAAATTAAAAAGCTCAAATTTTACTTCTGAAGTCCAATAACACTTTGAAATTGGTTAAATACCAACCCTTAATCATGTTTAACATATTATTATCTTAAAATGGTATCTAGGTTACTACATTCTCCCCACCTTTAGATATTTCGTCCGCGAAATAACATCTAAAGACAAATCAAGATAACAATATGAAACATCAAACCATGTCTTATTACAATAACGGTAATTACATCTTACATGGTAATCAAAAATACAAAGCAAACAACTCAGGATATTCTGCTCGCATACGACTCTCAGTTTCCCAAGTTGCTTCTTCAACGCCTCGGCGCTGCCACTGTACCATCACAAGTGGTATAGTCTTGTTCCGAAGAACTTTCTCCTTCCTGTCTAGGATACAGATTGGTCGTTCAACAAAAGACAGATCTAGCTCTAGCTGAATATCAGTAGACTGAATCACATGAGATTCATCAGCTATGTACTGTCAAAGCAACGACACATGAAAAACATTGTGTATACTGGAAAGAGATGGCGGTAAAGCCAAACGATAAGCAACATCTCCGATCTTCTCCAGTATCTGGAAAGGCCCAATGTAACGAGGAGACAACTTGCCTTTCACACCGAATCTCATCACCTTCCTGAAAGGTGATACTCGCAGAAAAACATATTCACCAGGCTCAAACTGAAGTGGCCTACGGCGAATATTCGCATAACTGGCTTGTCTATCTTGAGCAACTTTGATCTTATGCTTGATCAAATCTACCTTGTATACAATCTGCTGCACCAATTCAAGACCCTCGACTTGCCGTTCCCCGACTTCATCCCAGAATAACGGAGTACGACACCGTCGACCATACAATGCCTCGAAAGGTGCCATATCAATACTACGATGATAACTGTTATTGTAGGCAAATTCAATCAAAGGTAACTGATCCTGCCAAGATAAACCAAAGTCCATGACAGAAGAACGTAGCATATCCTCCAGCGTACGAATAGTGCGCTCTGACTTCCCGTCAGTCTCCGGATGATACGCCGTGCTCAAACTCAGAGTGGTACCCAACGCTTCCTGAAAACTACCCCAAAATCGTGAGGTAAATCGCGGGTCTCTATCACTGACTATGCTCACTGGAATCCCATGTAATCGCAATATCTCCTGGATATATAAACGTGCCATGCGATCATAAGAATATTCCCGGTTATAAGGAATAAAGTGTGCTGATTTTGTCAAACGGTCAACGACAACCCAGATAGCATCACACTGACGTGACGTCATAGGCAAGTGGGTAACAAAGTCCATAGTCACGTGCTCCCACTTCCATTCGGGAATCTCAAGATTCTGCAGTAATCCACCTGGTCGTCGATGTTCAGCCTTGACCTGTTGACAAACCAAACATCTCGAAACAAATTGATACACACTTCGCTTCATCCCCTTCCACCAGAATCTAGTTCGCAAGTCCTTATACATTTTCATACTTCCAGGATGAACTGATAATCGACTCCTGTGAGCTTGAGATAGAATATCATTCCTGAGCTCCGCAACATTAGGTACAACCACTCTATTGGATAGGCACAATAAACCATCTGCCTGAAAATGGAATCCAGATGTATTAACTCTATTGGCTAGACGTGCCAATCGCTGAGTCTTAACATCAGATATCTGAGCATCTCTGATCCGAGAATACAATGCTGGCTCAGATAGAATAGTATACAAACGAATCACATTCCTCCCTTTCTTGTGCTTGAGCGTAAAACTCAATGAACAGCACTCTTGAATCATATGAGATATTTCATTAGTCTGAAGTGCAGACAGTCTCACCTGCCGACTCAAGGCATCAGCAGTAAGAATAGCAGAACCTGGATGATATTTGATTTCACAATCATAATCCTTCAGGAGATCCATCCAGCGTCTCTGTCGCATATTCAACTCTGCCTGAGTGAATAAATACTTCAAACTCTTGTGATCCGTAAATATCTCAAATTTCTCGCCATAAAGATAATGTCTCCAAATCTTGAGCGCAAATACAATGGCGGCTAACTCGAGATCATGCACTGGATAGTTATTCTCATGCGTCTTCAAATGTCGAGAAGCATAGACAATAACATGTCCATGCTGTGTCAGAACACATCCTAACCCCTGACCAGAGGCATCAGTATAAACAACATGTAGTAGCCCGTAACCAAAATCAGTAATTAAGAAATTAATCATAATTACTTGGGTACAGTTCGGAAGCTCCGAAGGTGAGTTCGGAAGCTCCGATCAGGATCGGAAGCTCCGAACAGGATCGGAAGCTCCGATCGGTATTACGTCAGGCATGACGTGTGGCAAGATCGGAAGCTCCGATCAGGACCGGAAGCTCCGATCACTCCTATCCGGAGTCAACAAGTGATATTTTGACACGTGGCAGATCAGGATCTTCGGAAGCTCCGATGGCAGGATCGGACGTTCCGATCGAAGTTCGGACGTTCCGATCAAGGATCGGAAGTTCCGATCGTTGTCTATAAATAGAAGGCCGAGCCTTCACTTTCAATTGCCAATTCCGAGTTATCCTTTCCTTTCTAGTCCTTTTGGAGCTGTTCTAGTCTTCTTAGGCTTGGTCCGGAGGTCGGCGAGGCGTTCAGTAGTCGTAGCGGAGTTGTGCCCAAGTTCTGGAGGCACTGACACCAAAGGGCTAACGACGAACGAAGGTATAGCTTTTGCTTCCTATAAATATTTAGGAGTATGCAATAGCTTAGTTAAGGCTTTTAGAGCACTTTAATGATAGTAGTATCATTTGGCAGTGTAGAGCAGACTATAGGCGTGGACCTAGAGTTGGTAGAGCTTGCACTATATTGAGGTACGAAAGTACTGTTCGAGATATCCTGACTGAGTATGCATGTATTATGTGACTGCATGATTTATATGCCATGATATTATGCTGCATTCATTTGCATCTTGCTGTATCTCTTTCGAGATGTCTGTTAGTAGGGTTGTACCCTATCCTGTTAGTGGATGGACTTCCATCGATTTGGGTCCGGCGTATCCACGGTTATCTCGGTATGGGAGCCACATCCTGAAGCGACGGCACAACGTGCTACATACCAGGGCCCGGTCTGTCTCTGTTATCTGATCCTTGACCTCGAGTCTTTAGGGAGTTCACTTTGCATGCATCTATACTCATACTCTCGTACTGAGCGTTTTATGCTCACGTCTCGTACTCTGTATTTTTTGGACACCCTATTCCATGGGGCAGGTTTGCGATTGGACGAGGAGGGTGGATCCAGGAGGGGCTAGTCAGTGGTTGGCCAGCTGGAGCTTCGCTTAGGCTTTATTACTGTTGTTTGGGTTTATACAGCTATTCGATTTGGTTGTATGTTATTGGATAAATTACAGATTCCTTTACTTGGGATTGTATAATGTTTATGGTTTCCGCAGTTTTATTCTGATATCTGTTTTATTAAGTTAATTGCATGCCTAAGTTCTGTTTAGTAGGTGATCCGGGTAAGGGTCACTACACAACATAACCTCCTGATCCAGAAGGTAGAGCTAGCACAGGTGCAGTAGTAAGACGTCTACGCAGCTCGTGAAACGACTCCTCACAATCCGAGGACCAAATGAAGGTAACATCTTTCCGAGTAAGCTGAGTCAAAGGCCTTGCCAACTGTGCAAAATTCTCGATGAACCGACGGTAATATCCCGCTAGACCCAAGAAACTACGAATCTCAGCAACCGTCATCGGTCGAGACCAGTTCAGCACTGCCTCTATCTTACTAGAATCAACAGATATCCCTTCATTAGAAATCACATGACCGAGAAATACTACCCGATCAAGCCAGAATTCACACTTGCTCAATTTCGCATATAGCTGCTTATCTCGTAACGTCTGTAGAACAATCCTCAAATGTTGTGCATGCTCATCCTTGTCATGAGAATAAACAAGAATATCATCTATGAAGACGATGACAAATCTATCCAGATAATCTCGAAATACCTGATTCATCAGATTCATAAAAACTGCCGGTGCATTCGTCAAACCGAATGGCATCACCAGAAACTCATAATGCCCGTATCTGGTCCTGAAAGCAGTTGTAGATATATCGGAGTCTCGTACCCGCATCTGATGGTATCCAGATCTCAGATCTATCTTCGAATAAATAGAAGTATCCTGTAGTTGATCGAACAGATCATCAATCCGCGGCAAAGGATACTTATTCTTAATGGTGACACGATTCAACTGCCTGTAATCAATACATAATCGCATCGATCCATCCTTTTTCTTGACAAACAAAACAGGTGCTCCCCACGGAGAAACACTCGGACGAATATATCCCTTATCAAGCAGATCTTGCAACTGCTGTTTCAATTCCCTCATCTCTGACGGTGCCAGACGATAAGGTGCTCGGGATATAGGCGTAGTTCCTGGTACTAGATCAATACCAAATTCAACCTCTCGAACCGGAGGAAAACCAGGAATCTCATCAGGGAATACGTCAGGAAACTCGCTGACAACCGGTAGCTGATCAATACCCGTACTCCTCATGGACATATCAACTGCATAGATGAGGTAGCCCTCCCCACCTGACTCCAAGACATGACATGCCTTCAGAGCCAAAACAAGTGGCATCGGAGGTCGCGCACCCTCACCATAAAAATACCAGCTATCACCCTCAACGGGATGAAACTGTACCAGACGCTGATAACAATCCACAGTAGCGTGATACAAAGTCAGCATATCTATTTCCAAAATACAATCAAAATCCGTCATCGCTAATATCATCAAATTAGCCGATAACACATTACCCTCAAATTCCAGAAGGCAACCCATCACTAGACGCTTAGTTACTACCTCCTGCTCCAACGGAGTAGATACAACTAAATTCATATCTAATGATACGTAAGGTAATTTATGTCTCTTAACGAAGCAACTAGAAATAAAGGAATGCGATGCTCCAGTATCAATTAATACAAGTGCAGGAATACCACATAACAAGAAGTTACCTGCCAACATGCGATCGCTTCCCTCCGTAGCCTGCTCCTGAGACAGAGCAAACACCTGCCCTTGAGTCTGGGGACGATAACCAGAAGAATTCTGTGGTGCTGGCTGCTGACGTGGAATAATAGAAGCCTAAGATCCAACCTGTGATCCCGATCCACTAGCAGAACCCATACGCTGAGGACAATCTCTCCGCAGATGTCCCTGCTGACCACAAATATAACACGCCCCAGTAGCTCTCCGACATGAAGCTGCAGGATGCTTCCCACCACAGTGGCTACAAAAATCCTCCTTCTTCTTCTTCTTCCCAAAGCGGAAAGTACCTCGTGAACCACGAGAACCAGACGAAGTAGTAGGAGTAGAAGAAGACGTAGGTACAGATGGCACAACAGATTGAGCTCGAGGCTCAATAAATCCACTAGGCTGTGCTGGCATCATCAACTGTCCACGCCTGTTGCTGGTCTCCACAAGACGGCAACGGTTCACCAAAGTCTCATAAGACACCGGGTCATCACAGAAAACAACCTGAGAGTAGATATCTTGGTTCAGGCCTTGCAGAAAGATATCATACTTCGACGCATCACTCGCATTGATATGAGGACTGAAAGGTAGCAGATCAAGAAATCGCTGCTGATACTGATCAATAGTCATTGATCCTTGCCTCAAAGTAAGCAACTCCATAGATCGTGCTTGGCGAACAGCCGGAGGAAAATATAATTTCTGAAACTCCCGACAGAAATCCCCCCAAGTCACCTGTCCTCTCTCAGTACGTGCCTGAGCAACCTTGGCATCCCACCAAAAATGTGCTCTATCCTCTAGAACGAATTCTAGAACTTCCAGTTTCTGCTCCTCAGTACACTCAAAAGCTCGGAACGTGCTCTCAAGTTTAGACATCCAGCTTCTAGCTTGTTCAGGATTCTCGCCTCCCACTAAGGGTTTCGGTCCTACCTGCATGAACTTATTAATAGTATAGCGACGTCGACCCTCATGAGGACGATGTTGATCATCCTGATGATGATGGCGACGATGATGATGACCACCTCCCTGGCCAATACTACCGTGACTTTCGCCAGTCATATCCTGAAAAGAATTGCACATTAAAATCCCAAATGCGCAAGAATTACTCAAGACTAAACTAAATTCCAAGTACTAATCCCAAAATCTATGCATGCTCTGATACCAAAAATGTAGTGACCCTGCATTGAATCACCTACTAACTGGCAACTAATAGCATGCATTAAACTTAATACAGCAAAATAATTAACAGAGTAAAAACGTGCGGAAACTTAACCATAATTTACATATCAGCTTAGTAATATAATCCAGGCTTAAATCTGTAGTGATACAACCATAACGAAATTTCTAAAAATAAACATTATACAGCTAACAAATCATGTGGTATAATAAACTCCTCAAGGCTCCTGCTCCCTAGTCCTGCCTTGAACTACCAGCTCCGTCCATCCTGCGACCTGCCCCATGGAATAGGGTGTCCAAGATAACAACTAGGACGTGAGCGCTACGCCCAGTACATAGACATGAGTAAACATATGTATATAATGCATGCAACATGATGACTGGTACAGGGTCATCTGAAAAGTCATGCTCAGAACCGGCGCCACATGAGTGCTGCCACCGCACGGATCAACCTCTGGGTGCAACCACACTCGTCTAGTACACCAAAGTAGACAGACATAAATGCCCCCGCCGTCGCGGTACTCTCAGTGACAGACTATCGAATATAGAGTTGAGCGGCTCTATAATCAGGTATAACAAAGAATAGGCTCAACGTGTATATGCACATGACATATGAGTATAGAAAACGGTAAATCATACATCATGCCATATAATAATGCCAAATAAATGCAACATATAAACATGTATACTCGCTGACAATCTCAGTCAATGTGTACGTACCTCCAGGCTAGTTCAAGTATAATAGGATCCTAGGTTCCAAGCCTATATTCAAAAGTTCACCGTATCACTACATAAATATTATAAGTCTTAACTAAGCTAATAAGTACTCCCAAAACTTAAAGAGATTCCCGGACTATACCTTCGTCCGTAGTTAGCCCTTTGGAGTCGCTAGTCCCGGATGACTATAACCACACCTTGGTTATTCCAGAACCTCTATTATAACCGATAGGGCCCTCAAGTGTATATCTCACACTATATAACTGAAGAAGGAAACTCGGGAATTCGTATTTGAAAATGAACTCTGAACGGCCCTATTTATAGCCAAATTTCTCGGCCAGGATCGGAACTTCCGATTTCAGGATCGGAGCTTCCGATCCAGCTCATTGCGTGCATGTCTGCCACGCCAGGATCGGAACTTCCGATCTGCTCTATGATCGACACTTGTCAAAACTCGCGACTGAGTCATCGATCATTTCTGGCAGCTGGGGATCCAAACTTCCGTTCCAGGATCGGAGCTTCCGTTCCGATCGGAGCTTACTATCCGGGATTGGAGCTTACTATCCGGGATCGGAACTTACTATCCGGCCCAAAATTAAAAAGCTCAAATTTTACTTCTGAAGTCCAATAACACTCCGAAATTGGTTAAATACCAACCCTTAATCATGTTTAACATATTATTATCTTAAAATGATATCTGGGTTACTACAGTTCATCCGCTCCGCCACTCCATTCTGCTGAGGCGTGTAAGCCGTTGTGAATTGTCTTTTGATGCCCTCGTGCTGACAAAATGCATCAAACTCATCACTGGTATATTCTCCTCCATTGTCAGTCCTCAAACACTTGATTTTCTTATCAGAATCAAGTTCAACCCGCGCTTTGAAAACTTTGAAGACTTCGAAAACATCTGACTTCTTCTTGATTGGATACACCCAACATCTCCTAGAGAAATCATCAATAAACGAGACAAAGTATCTCGCTCCTCCTAGGGATACCACCGGTGCTTGCCAAACATCAGAATGAATCAGCTCCAATATGCCTTTGCTTTTGGAAGTAGATTTGCCAAACTTTAATCTGTGTTGTTTACTGGTAACACAATGCTCACAAAAGGGTAGAGTCACTTTTGTAAGCCCCGACAACAGCTTCCGTTCTGAGAGAATCTTCATTCCTCGTTCTGACATATGCCCGAGCTTTCTATGCCATAACACTATTTATTCTTCAATTTTCATAGTTTTTATCTCGTAATGCCGCACCTGGGGCCAACATATTATACATGTCACACGATCATCGATTCAGACATGATTGAAGTTCCATAGCAACTATTTCTTATCTTTCATCGCTTTATCAAAATAATTGACACAAATTATCGTTTCCTAAGGGATAATCAAGTTGATAAAGTAGGTGAACTTTTGCTAGAGGTCAGGAGTTCGATTTCCCCTACCAACACCTTCTTGGACTAGCCTGTCACACAGGGCTTGCCTAGTGTGGTTTACCTGGCTAACGTAGTTTGCAAGACTATTGCGTTAGTTCGAAGGTTTACCCAATGCGCACCAAAGATAGCGGCCACGGATTTCCACGTCACAAAAAAAAAATAACACAAATTATCACAACTTACAAAAGTACATTATAAATCCACTTATGAATAGTTTCCAATCAGTATAGGACAAGAGCATCACATGTAAAAGTACATTTTCATATATATATATATATATAAAACAGAACACGGATATCTCCATATGGTATGATATTGTCAAATTTAGACAATAAGCTCTCATGATTTTACTTTTGGAACCATCCAAAAAACTTTATATCAATGGAGATATCATTCAATATATTAACTCATGATCTTTCATTGATATTCCAATGTGAGACTTTGGTTGACTACACAACAATATATATATTAGATACATGAACATAATTGCATATAAAATAAATTATTATCAAATTTTTATTCTATTCATGCTTTTATAAATCCGAGAAATAATAGTCACATCACGATTTACAACAAATCTATGATATTTTTTTTAAAACGAATAAGTGACATTAAAATTTTCGAAAGGGGAATTATCTATATCCTTTTACACGCATTATGTGCAATAAATTTACGTACACGCATGTACTTGAACTGGTGTAAATATTAGGACTGTAGGAGTTGGGTAGATGATTTTCGTAACTACAAAATTATTAGTTTTATTAAATGTTTCATGTATTGAATGCATTCATTATATTTGTTACCGTTTCAGATGGTGTGATATATATAATAGAGATTTTGTTTTATTTTTATAAAAAGCACAAATGTTTTTAAATGTTGTGTACGTATACGGATATAAACAAAACATACAATTATTCTAGAAAGAAAAAATATTTCATAATTAGAGAATATTTTGGAACAAATTTTTGAGAAATTTGTGTTTTGTTTATGTAAGCATGTTTGATTATTTGGGATTATGGTCTTGTACGTTGAAAATTTTTAGTTTTAGATCGATATCTTTGTTTTTTTAGCAAGTTTGATCCGTTTTTTCGAAGTGACGATGATTTAACATCAATGCGAAACAAATGTTGTGTTGACGTGTATATTGTCATGTCACGTTAATATTTTTTATGAATATTTCAGTTGATGAATATTTTAAAAATTTGTTTGTGCAAAACATGTAATAATACATGCAACAATCGGAATTTTAATTATTTATCGAATAAACTTAGGAAACGGGGAAAAAAATAATTAAAATTAAGACCTCGCAAATTTTGGTTGGCCAGTGACAAATAATTAGGGCGCATGCAAATTAAACCGTAGCTGGTTAAGTGAGCAAGAAGCAACTAAATTCAAACCGACTTTTAGTACTTTACTTTCACTCGGTTTATTATAAATCATAAATTAATTGCTTTTTGTCACTTTTTTATAAAAAAAATAAACAATTAAATAAAATATTTTCTAATAAAGGGAAAGCAGCAGATTTAATTTAAATCTAATCTATCTTAAATATTAAAGCTGGAATGCGTCACATGCAAATTAAAACAGCAATCCCTTTTCCACCAATTAATGAAAATTTAAAGAAGAAAGAAATATATTTTGCGAACTAGAAATAGCAGAAATGAACTGAGACTTCCTATTCCAATAATGAATAAAGAATATATATAATTAATGATTTGTGTTTAATCAATTAATTCAGTGGTTGAGCAGTTTTATTTATTAATTTTCAAAAAAAAAAAAAGAAATCAAATGAAATTAAGAAATAGCTCGAGGCCCAAGTTCCATATGTGAGTCAGGCCCAGTATACTCTGCGCGCTGATGTCTAAGGTTGTATACTCGAAAGTTTTCCTAATTTCTTTTATTATTTTATGAACAGTTAATTTAGTATCATTTTACGCTTAATTTTATTATATTTTGCATCTCGTGTAAATAAGTGTGGGGACTTCGTGTTGCTAATCTCATTTTAGGGCAACTAATGATTAATTAAACAATTAATCAAACAATTAAAGAATAATAAACCAAGAGCAGATTTTTTTTTTAAAAAAAAATTTCAGAGCCTCGCTCGATCGGTTAAAGTCATCCGATCGAGCGTGAAAACAAAATTCTCGGGTCTGCACAAAAACTGGTCTCGCTCGATCGGTGAACATCACCCGATCGAGCGAGCCCCAATGTATTGCTCTCGGCTCCATGTTTCACATGCCGCGCTCGATCGGTAACTATTACCCGATCGAGCGGGCACACTCCCAGAAAAATGACAGAGCAGAACTTTTTGCTGTCAAGTCTTGGTACAAGGTATAAATCATAATCAAACTCAATCCCAAGCATGTTATCAAATCTAAAAACATGCATATACACTTGTATCAAGTCCCACATATAAAATCATGCATTTACTACATTGAATAAATAGCATAAAAACATGCAACATCAAGCTACTCAAATTTTCAAAAGTAAACTTCTAAAATACAAGCTTCATGCTATCTATTATTCTCCATCTTAAACCCGAGTCCTCACGTGCTAAGTCTCGTTCCCAACCTGTCAATGTCATCTCAGACCAGCTCCTGCCCCATCTGTTGTGATTCACACATACAAAACAAAACAACAGCCGGATAAACTCCGGTGAGAAATCATTCTCAGTATAATCGACATATAAATGCGTTAAATAAATTCATATCAACTCTAAACATATCAACTCAAGAATAGAGTAAAAATAACGCATATATCGACTCAACTTCAAATCAAGACTCAATTTATATAGCGCGCTAACTCAAGAATTGATTCTTATCACTTCATTGCCATCAAGATTCGTATCCGATCTTGACATGGATATCCATCTATCGTAGCCATTCCGGGCTAGAAAATAAGGTTAACCGCAACCTTGACATAGAATCAATTCAATATACAATCATATCAAAAGCAATAAAGATCCACTACCTGTGATGGATCGACAATAACATAACAAGTTCATAATCAAAATAAACATAACTAGTATGTGATTTGGCGGACTACTCAAGATTCATCAATCTTGAGTATCATAGTCCTGAATCTCGATATCGTCTTATACCTTCGTATTTCTTCTGTTTTGAATGCTTCAAATCTGAAATATAGCATCAAAACATTCATATCAATCTTCATTCTAGTCAATCATTTCATAATCGAATCAAATTCAACAATATATCTTCAATCAACATCATGTCAAACCTCACTTCTTCTTCTTCTTCTTCTTCGGTTCGAATTCAATGTTCTTGAGTCATTAGCCTTCCAAACTAGTCTGAAATGGAAGAATAAGGATGCTACAACATCAGCAACATCGTAAAGAACATCTCATCTAAGTCATAGGCTATCAAACCGGCTTCAAAACATTAATCGACGGCGTAGCGACTGAAAATCGGTAACCGACGAAATATCGAAATCAATTCGAACTTCATTTCAATATTCATATCAACAATAATCATCACATATCAGCTGAATAACATCATATTCTCAGCATATCAAAAGTATACATTTGAGATACATGCTGTGACAACTCATGAGAAATCATACGACTTCAAATAACCGATTCGACATCGATACGGAAAAGATATAAACCATCAAAATCAAGATTCATGTTCAACGTCTGATCTTTCCAACATACTAATTTCGAAATATATCAAAAACTACACAATAATTACATCAAATCGAAGTCCTCGTTGCAAGGATTCCAGAACACTTTTCGGAATTGAAATCAGACGATCGGATCAAAAGATATCAAAGTTTTAATTGTTGGAAATGGTTTGGAGCCTTTCTTCTCCTTCACTCTCGGTTTTTCTCTTCAGATAAGATGAAGAATTCTGATATTTACAAGCCTTACACGTTTTTAAGGCAACTTGCAAGGAAATTGCATATTGGCCCCTCAAATCTTCATTAATTGCAATTTAGTCCTCGACCAATCATTTAATTTAATTTCAATCCTAATTAATTTAAGAATATTAGAATTTAAATCAAAACTCTAAATATTCCCAAATTAAATATACTCGGATTAAAATTAAATAAATTTGGATTAATTAAATAATCCTGGCCTTTTACACTTTAGCCCTCGAATCTTCGATATTCTCCAATCAACCCCTGATCGGGTTTCATCTTCAAAATACATCTTCTTTAATTTCCGAAATATGGAATTTAATCTCAAATTCCATAAATATTCATATCAAATATTTATTCTTTTAATTTAAGAATTCTCGGAATTTAATTCTCAAAATCCGTAAATTCTCAAATTAAATATTTTCGGCTCGGAAATTAAATCTATCATTTTCATAACTTCTCAAATCAATATTAGCCCTTAATATGAAATTTAATTCTCAAATTCCATAATTAATAATTTAATATTTTCGGGCCTTACAATTCCTCCCCTCTAAGAAATGATTTCGTTCTCGAAATCGTATTCATCCAGAATATCAAATCTAATAGACTGAATGATTATCTGAAGTGATTCTCACTTCAATCATCCACTCTGTATTTTGTATCTCACTTCATCTTTCAAACTCTTGTCAGATTATTACTTCGAATCTGCTTCTATTCTCTTGTAATCAGTATCTATTCAGTTGTACTTTAAGTCATTGAAATGACTTTGTTTTGAGATGTTTCTTTCTTCAATCAAAGATTTGTCGAATAATCGACTTAACTCAGAATCTCGTCAATATCTATCTCATCTGAATAAAGTTCATACGAAGAATCTACTGATACTTCTTTCACTCTCACTTAGATACTGAACTTATTCAGTTGAAAAGAATACATTCGGTCAATACAATCAACAATTCCGTCTGATATGTCATTCAATGCAATTCAGCTTTGGTGACGACTTGATTCTTTCTCTATATCATTCTATACAGAGTATAGAAATAAATCAAGTCTATACTGTTATTCAGTTCATCGCTTTAAGATTAGTATTCAACTTCATATTTTGAATCTATAAATTAAACTCTGCTCTTTCTCTATTCTGAATTGAATGATGTTCAGGAATAACTTTTATGCTTAACGAGTCAGTTTCAGCTTCAAAAGTTATATCTATCCTTCAATTACTTCTTCTGATTCTTCTTTTCTATTTTCATTTCATACAGATTCATCTTCAACATCTTTGTGTCTCTCAAATCAAATCGGATCTGATATCGACAAATCATGGTTGATCTGATATCATATACTTCAATAGTAGCATTTCAACACAAAGAAAATCAGATTTTCTTTCATCATATCATCATAACATTATCTCAAAATCGATTTATTAGTTGTTACAGGAATTATAATCATCAAGTGGCAACACATCAAGACAAGTAATACCGAATCAGGTATTAAATTTCTGAGAATAGTCTCAATATCTGGAAAATCAACTCAGATAATCCATCAATCGACAAATGGTATAATGCAATCACATATAACTAACTTTCAGAACATCAATCAATCAATCGATGCCACATATGTCGAATAAATCTAAAGTCTTACTCCTGACAATAGATTGTAATCATTCCTGTAATTCATCATATCTCTATCTTCTTCACAGATTTGAATCGATAGCTGTTATTCACATCTCATATAGTGTATTCCACAAATTTGATTAGTCTATTTGGATTATTTCGTAATCAGAATTTATGCTGTATTCACAGATTTCAACGTATTCAGAACTGTTGATAATCGGCATCATATCAGATAAAATTTTATTCTCGAAATTCAATTCATCTTCTCTGATTATTCTTTCAATTCAAGGATAGCATGTTGTACCTTTACCTCAAAATGTACTCAATGTCTTCGAGTCATCTGTATTACAATGTAATAGTAAACCCAATGTTTCAATCTGAAACATTATTTCTTGGCTTACTGTTCGTCTTACAACGAATCTAATCACAATTCAGTGATTTGATCATACAGACAAATCATTGTAGACAGTAATTTCCATCAATCTGTTCATAACTACCATCTGTTTACATCATCTATACTGTTTCATCATGGTAGTTTCACAAAATATTCTTTCAAATCACAATCTCGTAACAATTTTGGAGTTTCTAAACTATCACTGAACTCATCTGGTCAACGATTTTCAAATTCATCGGAAACTCTCTGTACGTTTAACATCGAAAACGTACTAATTCTGTTACTTCTATTTGCTTTATCATCTGATAAAACAATTATCGGATGAATATTGAATTTATTGTTGTGCAATTCTTCAAATTCTGATATCTCTTTTCGGAAATATCAGGCACAATCAAATAATCAATCATAATAGAATTCATTCATTCTGATCTGAGGCTTCAATTCATATCTCTATATGGCATTCTATACTGAATTCTCATCACTTCAGTTACTTTCTGTGTTTCTTTTATATTCTAAATAGTTCTGGATTGCTTTCAATCAAAAATCATTCTGATTGGTCATATATTCATCTGAATATTCAAACCAAAATACACAAAATCTGAAATCAATTGATCGAATGCCTGTTTCGTTCTTCATTTCTATTTCTCAATTGAATTCTAATAACTTGATCTCATCTCAATGTGCTTTAATCCTTCCAAATCAATTCTCACTT